>NC_133382.1:1139151-1284985 GCF_049309525.1 Garra rufa
ATGCAAACTCAGGATTCTGAGGGGGAAAGTCAGATTTGAAAAATTCTGTATTTTTTAGTTTTTTATTAAGAGAATAAAATATCTTTCAGATAAGTCGAAGTTACATTATGGCCTTGCATAAACATTGTTTCAAAATTAAAAAAAAAAAACATAAATATTATTTTTATTACGTTGAAAACAGTTGTGTAGAATTTTTTTTTAGGTTTCTTTGACAGTGTCAAGAAGAACAGCATTTATCTGAAATAGAAATCTTTAGTAACATTATAAATGTCTTTATCATCACTTTTGATCAATTTAAAGCATCCTTGCTAAATAAAAGTATCAATGTATATATATATATACTGACTCCAAGCTTTTGTTACAAAATTTTATTTGAGATAATTCCTGTTTTTGGGATCTTTCTATTAATCAAAGAATCCTGAAAACTGTTGTAAATACTCAACTGTTTTAAATATTGATGATAATAAAAATAAAAATGTTTGTTAAGCAGCAAATCAGAATCTTAGACTGATTTCTGAAGGATCATGCGACACTTAAGACTGCAGTAATGATGCTGAAAATGCAGCTTTGATCGCAGAAATAAATTAGATTTTAAAATATATTCAAATAGAAAACAGTTATTTTAAACAGTAAAAATATTTCAGAATTTTACTGTTTTTGCTGTACTTTAAATCAAATAAATGCAGGCTTGGTGAGCAGAAGAGACTTCCTTAGAAAAAAAAAAAACATTAAAAATTATAATGTCCAAAAAACATTTGATTGTTAATTGTGCTAAGTAGATACAATTCTTAGAAAAATCTTAATTTGTGTTCCACAGAAGATAAATGTTTTGCAAACTGTCCTTTTAGAAATGCATAATAAGCGCATAGTTTGCATGCTTTGAACTTTCCAAATGACTCATGTTAGAAGTAATGAAAAACCAGATCGTTGACTTCCCCTCAATGCCTCGCAGGGATCGGACGAGCCACGGCTCTGGCTCTGGCACGCTGTGGGTCAGAGGTCACGGCTGTCACACGCACTAAGGCTGACCTGGATGGCCTGGTGCAGGAGGTAACGACCCCTCGTCACGGTCCGGCTCATCCGAGACAAAACCCCAGCGATCCATTGTCCCCCAGCGCATCGCTATTCTCCCGCTGCTCCTTTATGCCCATAGCTCTCATTCAGCCAGATTCGGACAATAGCCAGTGTCTTTGTAACTCGGGCTGCTTCTGATCCGCAGTGTCCCTCCATCAGGCCGGTGTGCGTGGATCTGTCAGACTGGGACGCCACAGAGCAGGCGCTGAAAGACGTGGGTCCGGTGGATCTGCTGGTGAACAATGCCGCCTGCGCTAAACTTCAGCCCTTTCTGGAAGTCACACCAGATCAGTTTGACATGTAAGGCTTTGAAATATCACTCACACGCTATCATTTGTCTTTTTTTAAATAGGCTGAGTGCATTTGTGATTGCTTTCGCAGGTCTTTCAATGTCAACGTGAAAGCTGCACTTCATGTTGCTCAAGTAAGAAGAGACTAAAGCGATGCTGGATCAGATCCGAAGGACTTTTATAAATGCTATCTACATTTGTTTTAGATCGTGGCTCGAGGAATGAAGGCCAGGGGAAGCGGAGGATCCATTGTGAACATCTCGAGTCAAGCCTCACAGAGCGCTCTGAGAGATCATGCTGTATATTGTGAGTCCCAAGCGTTTAATCGTATCACATTCATGCAACTGGAATCATTGTCCCAGACCTGTTTATTAAGCCTGGAGGGAATTTTTGAATCCAATCTGATTTATAATTCTGTTTATATAAATCATAAACATTGCAATCTTAAGTGGCATGGGAATATTTGTAGCAATAGCCAAAAATACTGTGTATGGGTCAAAATTATTGATTTTTCTTTTATGCCAAAAATCATTAGGATATTAAGATCATGTTCCATGAAGATATTTAGTAAATTGGCTACTGTAAATATATGCAAACTTAATTTCTGATTAGTAATATGCATTGCTAAGAACTTCAGTTGGACAACTTTAAAGGCGATTTTCTCACTAGTTTTCTTTTGCACACTGAGATTTCAGATTTTCAAATAGTTTTCTATTCTGACAAACCATTCAACCAATCAATCAAAGCTTATTAATTCAGCTTTCAGATGATGTATACATCTCAATTTGAAATAATTGACCAGATTTTGTGGTCTACTAGTGCATTACACTATTTGTCAAAAGCTTAGAATATTTAAGATTTCTCAATGTTTCTGAGAGAAGTCTCTTCTGCTCACCAAGGCTGCATTTATTTGATCAAAAATACAGTAAAAATTGTGAAATATTATTACAATTTAATATAGCTGTTTTCTATGCAAATATATATTAAAAATGTAATTTATTTCTGTGGTCAAAGCTGCATTTTCAGCATCATTACTGCAGTCTTCAGTGTCACATGATCCTTCAGAAATCATTCTAATATTTGATTTGCTGCTCAACAAACATTTCTGATTATTAGCGATTTGGAAAACAGTTGTGCTGCACAATAGTTTTGGAAACATTATGTCGTAATACATTACCATTCAAAAGTTTGGGGTAAATAAGATTTTAAAAAAATATATTTTTTTTTTAGTTCATCAAGAATGCATAAAGTGACAGTAGAGATATTTATAAAATATATTATAAAATATTGAAGACTGCAGTAATGATGCTGAAAATTCAGCTGCGCATAATATTTTACAATGTTTACTGTATTTTTGATCAAATGAATACAGCCTTGGAGAGCGGAAGAGACTTTTTACAAGGACATTTAAAAATTCATAAGAATTGATCAGATGATTTGAGGTCTACAATCATGTTTACATAAAGGTTTCTGATTATTAACAGATCAAACATTGCTAAAATATGCAATGATGCAATATGCAAAACCAGTCTTAAGTAGCACAGGTATATTTATAGCAAAAGCCAAAAATACTTAGTATGGGTCAAAATGATCAATTTTTCTTTTATGCAAAAAATCATTAGGATATGAAGATCATGTTCCATGAAAATATTTAGTAAATTTCCTACAGTAAATATATCAAAACTTAATATTTGATTAGTAATATGCATTGCTAAGACCTTCAGTTGGACAACTTTAAAGGCGATTTTCTCAATATTTGTTTTTTTGCACCCTCAGATTCCAGATTTTCAAATAGTTGTATCTCAGACAAATATTGTCCTATCCTAACAAGCTAAAGCTTATTTATTCAGCTTTCAGATGATGTATACATCTCATTTTTAAGGTAATAATAATAAAGTGACTGTGTGTTGTGCAGGTGCCACTAAAGGAGCGCTGGACATGTTGACCAGAGTGATGGCGCTGGAGCTGGGCCCGTTTCAGGTTCATCGCTGCTTATTAAATCCTGATTTACACTCCAGAGTTTTGTCAGAGCATGTTTATGAGATTGGTCAAACTCTCAGCTCATTATATGTTGTTTACAGCTTTGAGGAACAAAATGACACTTTGTGGTGAACAGTCTTTCCGGGAATCAACAAGCACCCTCTTAAATCTCTAAATGCGTTTGCTGAATATGTCAAATGGGTGATTAAATGTTGGGCTGTGTGTGTAATTATTACGTGGAGGAGTGGATGGAATTACTGTCCGCTGATAATGCAGATTTATGGCCTTTTCCATGTTGGACTGATGACTGTTGTAATGCTTTCTTTGAAAATGCAAAATATGATAATGTTAAGTATGATGAGTATATTGTTGTTTTGATATATTAACAGCCAAATTTAACCCCGTTACCCATTTTGGTGTTTTCTCTTTTTATATTTTTAAAATATTGTTTAAATATATTATGATTAAGAAATATTATTATTCATATTTTATTAATATATTAATATTAATCAATTAATTGATTGATTAATTTATTGTTGTTAATACGTTTATAATAATAATAAATTAATAATATTTCATATTTAAAAAGAATATAAAATTATGATTATTGTTAATACTTTTATTAATATAATAATAATAATAATTAATTATTTTATTAATTAAAACAAAAATTTATAATATTTGAAATATAAAAACATAAAATACGCCAAAATGAGTAACAGGGTTACAGATTAAATTACCCATCTTGGTGTATTTTTTTAATATTTTATTACATTTATTATTATTATTATTATTATTATTATAACAATATCCATGTATTTATTTATTTAAAATATTAAAACAAAAAATACACCAAAATGGGTAACAGGGTTGCAGATTTAGTTTCCCATTTTTGTGTATTTTCTGTTTTTATGTTTTTTAAATATTATTTAAATGTATTATTATTATTATTATTATTATTATTAATATAATTGTTATATATTTATTTATGTATTTATTTATTACATTTAAAATATTAAAACAAAAAATACACCAAAATGGGTAACAGGTTTGCAGATTTAGTTACCCATTTTGGTGTATTTTCTGTTTTAATGTTTTTTATTATGTTTTTTAAAATATTATTTAAATGTATTATTATTATTATTATTATTATTATTATTATTATTATTATTATTATTATTATTATAACAACAATATGCATGTATGTATTAATTTATTTAAAATATTAAAACAAAAAATACACTAAAATGCGTAACAGGGTTCCAGATTTAGTTACCCATTTTGGTGTATTTCTTTGTTTTTATATATTTTTAATATTATTTAAATGTATTATGATTAACATTATTATTATTATTAATAGTAGTAATAATAATAATAATAATAATAATAATAATAATAATTATTATTATTATTATTATTATTATTTATTTACTCATTTATTAATTAAAAAAAATACACCAAAATGGGTAACAGGGTTGTATATTTGTTACCCATGTTGGTGTATTTCTGTTATTATATATATTCTTTAAATAGTATTTAAATTCATTATGATTATGTTGATTATTGTTATTAGTATCAATATTAGATTTTAAATATCATTAATAATTAAAATGTAACATGTTACACTGTTTTTATATCATTTTTAATATTATTTTCATTTATTTATTTAATCAAATGTTGGTTTGTAGTTAATGGTAATTATTTTTATTATAAATTAATAATTTTAATAATCATAATAATAATAATAAAAATGTGTATTTATTTCAACAACTAATTCTATTATTATTATTATTATTATTATTATTGATGTTTCTTTATGTTTGTTAAATTTGATTTTAAAAATGACAAATCTTTGATCAGATCTGTGCCAGTGTTCTCTGTATTGAACTGAAAGTGTCTATTTGTCCATATTGATTGCCAGATGAACTGTATTTGTTGTTAATGTGGCGTTATTCAGCATGTCTGTCATGTAATCGTCCCGGACAGATCCGAGTGAACTCCGTGAACCCGACCGTGGTGATGACGGATATGGGGAGGATTGGATGGAGTGACCCAGAAAAAGCCAAAAGCATGACGTCCCGCATCCCGCTGGGGAAGTTTGCAGGTAAGTCTGTGTTTGTCAGTCTCAGTGATATAATCTCATTGATGTTGAAAATACATGTCTATACTAGGGATGCACTGAAATGAAAATTCTTGGCCAAAGCCAAACAAAATAAACTTTAGACCGAAGACCAAGTACCGAATGCGTTTTTTTTTGTGTTTCTCCCCCATGTATTTTGCCAATTTCTTTTACCATTGCATAAATTAAATAGCCAATATTTGCTTTTTAGAGTTTGTCTTGCATTTCAAAGAAATCAATCAATTACAAAACAGCAATTTAAAAACATTTACTTAACTCAGCCTTGCTGAGCAAAGGACAATGTTAGAATAAATGTATTAATAGACAGAAGTTTTTTTTTGCCTGGTTCTCATAAAAGTACCTGGAGATGTGGTTTGGTCCTCAGTCCTCACACTACACATAGTGTGACCCATTAAATATAATTCAATATAAAATTAATAATAATGATGATAATATCATTGGACTTTATTTATTTATTTATTTTTCTAAATTAAATAAAAATACAATTATTTTATAGTAAACTTTTTTTTTTATAGTAAAAAATCTTTAATTTTCTATGTGAATTATGATAATTTTCAAACCTAAATTAGCAAGTTTTTATTTTGGTGTGTTGCTGGGAAGTACGTAATGCTTTAGTATATGTGCTTAGAAGTAAGCTTTTAGTTTGAACAGAAATCTTATGCAGTATTTGTTTTATTTTATTTGACAGAACAACAGTAAAAAGCCGATACTAATATTTCTGAATGTAGACTTTTATTTAGTGGTAAACCCACAAGAAGAGCTCAGTCCTGCTTTTTGCTGACAGCAGTAGATTTGTGAATGATTGTCATCTTTAGGCTTTGAACCCTGGCTAAGGAGCTGCTGTCAGAATAAATACTTGGAATGATTTTTGCGTCTTTCTCGGACAGTTTTAAATGCTTCCACACTGACCACATGTTTGCTGCATTAGTGCAGTCACCTCACCTCGTTGTTCACTATAAGTTATTCAGCCTTTTCACTTTTTCATTGACTTATTCGCTATTTTCAGCTGAATAATTTCGGTTGACGAACATTTGGTGCATCTCTAGTCTATATGGTAAATCAGATTCTCTCAAAGCAGAGATTGTGTGATTTAGTGAGATCAGAGGCAGATTGTGAAACGTATGAAACAGCAGAATGTCAGCAGCCTCAGTCTATGGTGATTTGGGTTTTCTAGAGTGTTTCTGTTTGTCTTTGTTTAGAAGTGGAGGATGTGGTCAACTCCATCCTCTTCCTCCTCAGCGATAAGAGCGCCATGACCAACGGCGTCATCCTGCCCGTCGATGGAGGCTTTCTGGCTTGCTAAGAATGAACATCATCAGTCACAGGTGAATGAGGGCCAATAAATGCTTTTTACTGGTTACTAAATCATTTGAGATGATTCGTGTTCACATTTGTTCTTCACACAAACAAATCTGCTCTTATCTTTTAGAGCTGTCATTGTCGGAAAAGAGCAGCATGAACATTCTGCTCAATGTCTCCTTTTGTGTTTTACAAAATGTGAATTCTGAGTGAGTAAAGGATAACAGAAATAGTTTCTGTGTGAATTGTGTTTTGTCTGAGGAGCATTTTGTGAAGTGAAGCGTTTAACAGCTGTTGCTGTAATGAGCTCATATGGTCCTCATGAGAGCCTGAAGGTCTCTGCTTCTAGCCACTTCCAGTTGCCATGACAATACAGTCCATTTTATGTCTTGTAGTATCATCTCTGTCCTGTAGAGATCACTGCGGTTGAGATATGTGACCCTGGACCACAAAATACAATATTTGAAAATCTAGAATCTGAGGATGCAAAACATCTAAATATTGAGAAAATCGCTTTTAAAGTTGTCCAAATGAAGTTTTTAGTGATGCATATTACTAATCAAGTTTTGATATATTTACAGTAGGGACATAGTAAGAAAAAGCATAGATGTTCACAGAATTGCGAGTTTGTATCTTGGAATTCTGACTTTATAACTTGCAATTGTGAGTTTATATTTCACAATTCTGAGAAAAAAGTCAGAATTGCAAGTTTGCATGCATTTGATTTAAATCTGAGGATGCAAAAAAATCTAAATACTGAGAAAATCGTCTTTAAAATTGTCCAAATGAAGTTCTTAGCAAGTTTTGATATTTTTACGATAGGAAATTTACATCTTCATGGAACGTGATCTTTATTTAATACCCTAATGATTATTGGCATAAAAGAAAAAGAGAAAACTTTAAAGGAGATTTTCCTCAGAATCCCCGATTCCAGATTTTCAAATAGTTGTATATCAGCCAAATCTTGTCATATCCTAACAAACTGTACATTCAGCTTTCAGATAATGTATAAATCTCAAAAATAAAAATAAAAATACATAAATAGACCCTTATGACTGGTTTTGTGGTCCAGAGTGACATATATCATTGATATACTAATATTGCTTTTATTAATATTTTTAAAATTAATATATAAATAATTTTTTTTAATTTGTTTTCATTTTAATTTTAGTTAGCTTTAGTAATTTTGTTGTGTTTTTGTCAATTCCATTTTTTTTTAAATGAATGCATTATTTTTTTCATATATATATATAATTCTTATTCATTTTAATCTCAGTTTTAGTTAAACCAAATAAAAATGAGAAACAATGCCTAGGCAACTAGATGAAATAAAATAAGTTTAATATTTGTACAATTATTTAAGTCATTCCTGTTTTTAATTTAAATTCCTGTTATTATTTATTTTTTATTATGGTTTTGAGTATTTTTTTAAATTAGTATATGATTTTTTTAATTTTAGCTAGCTTTAATATTTTTGTTGTGCTTTTGTCAATATTTTTCTTTAATTAATGATTTGTTTTTTTTATAAATATGTCTGTATTATTTACTATAATTAATTTATACTATATAACTGTATTTATTTAATTTTTTTTAATCTCAGTTTTAGTTAAACTAAAAGAAAAAGGAGAAATAGATTAAATAAGTAGATTTTTTTTTAGTATATATTTGTTTATAATTTTTTACTTTTGTATTTTTTTGTGTGCTTTTTTTCAATTATTTTTATTTTATTTTTATCTCAGTTTTAGTCAGAGAAAACGAGAAATGATGCCTTGGCAAGTATATTAAATAAAATAAGTTGTTTTTCCAATTATTATTTTTAAGTATTTTTTTTTTTTTTAAATCAAAAAAAGTTTTTATTTTATTTAAATTCCCGTTAATATTTATTTCATTTCAAATCATCTTTTTTAAAAATGATTTTAGGTTTTAGTTTTAGTCAACAATCATAACCCTGATTCCCGGTCTTGCATTATTCCAGCTAGCTTTAGTATTTTTGTTGTGCTTTTGTGACTGAACTTGATGAGAAACTGACGAATCTTGATTTTGACAGCACTGCAAACGAGCTTATGAAAGAAATAGTTCACAAACAACTCCCATACAGGTCTGTTCCACACACAAAGCTATTGTTCGGCGTCAGAAGACTTATGCATTAGATTTATTGTATTTGATTCAGATGAATAAAAGCAGAGAATCGCAGTAAGGGTAAAACATGAATAGATTTATTAATGAATGCATTCCTCATCTAAAACATTTGTGTAAATATACTATCTTACATCATGGAAATGTCTTTTGGCAGCTGTGAAGATCATCTTTTTTTGTCCGTTTTAAGAGTTATTTACAAAGTTGGCTGAAAGAAAGGAAGTGTGGGATACCGTTGCGATCACGGAGACTCGAACCCACGGACGAACGGCACGCTCACGCCACATGCAGACACCGATCAACAAGGGAAAGGTCCAGAACAAATGCCCACGCATGTCCTTCAGGTGCAGACACATTCAGGCTTCTGCTCGCGGCATGCGGCTCGATCATGAGGATGATGGGCATTTGTTCAGACAGAGCGCTCAGATTTGAAATCGTGAAGCTGTACCATAAAACCCTTCATCAGTGCTTTAGCTGTACATCGAAAACTAGAAAAGAAAGAAAATCCAAAAGCAGTGTATTCACTGACCGCGTCGATTAGTTCAGATCCACATCAAAGTAGAGACACATTTCACAGTTTCCTTCTCCAGTGTTTGGAACGGAGGAGCCAAGGAGCAGAAAACATCTAGTCTTCATGAATGCAGCTGGCCTTAAAGTCAACGTCAAATCAAACACAGCCTCTTTAACTTCTGCTTCAAAAATCTTCATCTGTACCCAGCTAACATTGTTCATCAAACATTTCTGATACTTTTATTTTAAATGTTACATTTTAAATAACGTTCCCAAAATGTCTGCAAAATGGAATGTTCCCTTCATGATTTCAAAAATGTTATGATGTATCATTCAAGGAGTGTTTGATTAGATTTTTTTTAATGTTACTACTGTCAGAACATCATGATGTTAAAAATATATCAAATAAAATGTTTCCTTAATGTTTAAATGACCAAGAAAAACAACGTTTTGAAAATGTTTTAAAAACTGGTTGTTTGGAACATTCAAAAGTAACATTTTATAACGTTAAAAAAATAATCAAAATGTTGCCTTCATGATTTCAAAAATGTTGTTATATATATCGTTCAAGGAATGTTTCATTTTTAAGTGTTGCAGCTGTCAGAACATTTAGAGAACATTTAAAATAAACACTTATTAGGTAAAAAAAAAAAAATCTAATAAAATGTTTCCTTAATGTTTGCATGACCAAGAATAACATTTTGAAAATGTTTCAAAAACGGGATGTTTTGAACATTCAGAGAACATTCAAAAGTAACATTTCATAATGAAAAAAAAAAATCTAATAAAATGTTTGCATGAACAAAACAAAAAAATAAACATTTTGAAAACGTTTCATAAACTTTCAGAGAACATTCAAAAGCGACGCTCCCAGAATGTCTGCAAAATGAAACGTCATGTTTTCAAAAATGTTACGATGTATCATTCCAGGAATGTTTCATTTGTAACTTTTTAAAAAAAATGTTACTACTGTAACATTTAAAAAGAACATTTCATAATGTGACCCAAATCTAATAAAATGTTTCCTTAATGTTTGCACGACCAAGACAAATAACATTTTGAAAATGTTTCAAAAACGGGATGTTTTGAACATTCAGAGAACATTTAAAAGTAATGTTCCCAGAATGGTTTATTTGAAACATTTCGTTTTTAAAATGATACTACTGTCATCATTTGGAACGTTTAAAAAGTACCATTTCATAATGTAAAAAAAAATAAAATCAAATAAAATGTTTTCTTATTGTTTGCATGGCCAAGAAAAACAACGTTTTGAAAATGTTTCAAAAACTGTATGTTTTGAACATTCAGAGAACATTCAAAAGTAACGTTTCCAGAATGTCTGCAAAATGAAATGTCTTCAAGATTTCAAAAATGTTATGTATCATTTAAGGAATTTTTGAAACGTGTGTTTTTTTTAAATGTTACTACTGTCAGAACTTTCAAAAGTAACATTTCATGATGTAAAAAAAATCTAATAAAATGTTTCCTTAATGTTTGCACGACCAAGAAAAACAACATTTTGAAAATGTTTTAAAAACTAGAACATTTAAACATTTAAAAGTAACATTCCCTGAATGTTTGATTTTTTTTTAAATGTCAGAACATTTAAAAGTAACATTTTACAATGTTAAAAAAAATATCAAATCAAATGTTTTCTTAATGTTTGCATGACCAAGAACAATGTCAGATTTTCATAATGTTTTCAAAATAATCAAATGGCATGTTCCCTTAACATTTGCTTTACCTAAAAAAATTAAAACATAAAAAAAATGTTCAGAGAACACTTAGAAATAATGTTTTCTTAACAAAACATTCTTAGAACTAATTTTTGTTAGCTGGGTATAAAACTGGACTAAAACCATTGAATATCCTGTTTTACTGATTCCAGATATAAAAGGGGTCATTTTTCCATTTGATGTTGACTTTAACGCTGACAGCAACGCTAATACTGCGAATGGTTAGCTTTGTACAAGACCGTCTAAATCAACAGAACGTTCCGGTTTCTTTTACAACACCAAGAAACACTTCCTTACAGTATGTCCACGATTACACCGTACCACTAAAACGTCTGATATAAACGATATGAAATGGAATATTACGTCTCTGGGCGCCATCTACACGAGGTTTCCCTCCGTCTGGACGCGTCTAGCCAATGCTTCATATACATGTAATGTGCATTAGAACTTCATGGACGGCTGTCACCCAACCTGTGAGAGGAGTACGAGAGATTTTCCGAGAGGCTGATTCAAAATCTGGTGGTTTGGTGTGGGAGCCGGGAGCCGGGAGCCGGGAAGCGCGCTGGCCTTGGCTCAGAAGAGGGTGCAGCGCTTGCCACGTTTTTTGACGGGCGGAGGGCAGAGGACGGCGCGGATGGCCTCGTCAAATACAGTCTTTAGACCGCGCTGAGTCAGAGCAGAGCACTCCAGATACTTGACCGCACCTGCGGCACAAACAACAAAACATGCTCTTACAAAAATGCATTGTGTTTTAGTACAAATAGACTCCACAAGGGATGCATGATACATTGAAACAAATATTTAGATTAATTAAATAATACTTGCAATGAGAAGAGCTTATTATCAAATGAGAAGCCCATTTAAAAGTAATTGCAACTTTTTCTCTCACAATTTAAAAAAAAAATTGCAATTCTGAGAACATATCAGTATTTTTCACCCTCAAAATTAGATTTTATAATTACTCACAATTCTGACAAAAATCTGAATCAAGTTTTTATCTCAATTTTTTTTTCTCAGAATTGATACAAAGATTTTTTCTCGCAATTCAGAATTTTTTTTAATTATGTGAAACAAACTCTCAGTTCTAATTATTTTCTGGCAGACGCAAGTTTGTATCTCACAATTCTGACTTTTTTTCTCGCAATTCAGAAATTGCATGATACTAACTCAAAAATTCTGACATTTTCTCTCACAATTCTAACTTTTTTTCTTACAATTCTAACTTTTTTCTTACAATTCTGACTTTTTTTCACGGAATTGTGACTTTTTCTTGCAATTGAGATTTTTCTATGAATAGCATGATACAAGCTCATCCTTTTACCATTTTCTCTTACAAGTCTTAACTTTTTTCTCAAAATTCAGATTTTTTCCCCACATAATTCACATTTTTTTCTTGCAAATATATATTTTTTTTCTCAGAATTGCAGCATGACACAAACTTGCAATTCTGACATTTTCTCTCACAATTTTCACTTTTTTCTCATAATTCTGAGAAAATCACAGTCAAGTGTGTGTCCAAACTTTTGACTGGTAGTGTATATACAGTGCCTTGCAAAAGTATTCATACTCCTTTTTATCATACATTTTGTTTTGTTGCAGCATTTTGTTAAACTGCTTTAAATTACTTCTTTCCCACATTAATCTACACTCCCTACTCCATAATGGCAAAGCAATTTTTTTTTTTTACATTTGTGCAAATTCATTAGAAATAAAAAACTGAAAAGATCCTGTTGCATAAGTATTCATACCCTTTTCTGGGACACTGGAAATGTATCTCAGGAGCATTCATATTGCTTCTAGATGTTCCTACACTTGGAGTGGAGTTAAACTGTGGCAAATTCATTTGAATGAGTCTGATTTAGAAAGACACACACCTCTCAGAAAAGGTCTAACAGCTGAAAATGCAGATCAGAGCAAAACCCAAGATAACTGCCTGTAGAGCTCAGTGACAGACTTGCGTTAAGGCCATGATCTAGAGAAGAGTTCAGAAACAAATCTGCTGCATTGAAGGTTGACAGAAGCATTCTCCATAATGGAAGACGACTGGAACAACTAGGACTCTAGAAAATGTCCAAGCTGACAGAGATGGAGAGCTGAAAAGGTGAGGCAAAGAATGGCAGATAATTGCCAAATGCAGATGTGCAAAGATGCTCACATCAGACCCAAAAAGACTTGAGGCTGTAAAGCTGCTTCAACTATGGACTGAGTTAAGGGTATGAATACTTATGCAATCTACTTATTTCAGTGTTTTAGTTTTAATGCATGTGTAACATTAGCAAATCTGGTTTGTGCTTTGTCATTATTATGGTGTATGGAGTGTAAACTGATGTGGGGAAAAACTCATTTAAAGGCACTGTATATTAACTGCATTTACTTGATCAAAAAACCCAGTAATATTCAAAAAAATTATTACAGTTTAAAATAATGTTAAAAAAATGTGATTAATCGCATCCCAAATAAAAGCTTTTGACTGTTTCTGTCAGGCTTTGAGAAACATTCACACAAAAAGCTGTTCTCTCTCAGCTGCCGCTTATTGTTTCCTCCTCCACGCTCCGGCTCATGCTGGACCTCCAGCGCTAAGACAATGGCCGTCTCTGTGCGCATCCCACTCCAGCAAACGACAACAGAACCAGCGTCCCACTCACTCAGAGCACAACTCAATAACCGCATGAGCGGAGCTGTGTTTCCGTCAGTACGCACCGATCTCTCGGGCCATGGCCAGACCCTGCGGGTAGGTGATGGGCGACAGCTTCTTGTCCCGCAGCCTCTCGATGGTGTCCTTATCATCTCGCAGGTCCAGTTTGGTGCCCACCAGGATGATGGGTGTGTTGGGGCAGTGATGCCGCACCTCGGGGTACCACTGGAGCACAAATCACTCTCATATTACACTCCCATATCACTATGTGTTGGTGTTTGATTTGCATGCAGTGCATTCAAAAACTGCTGAAAAATGAGATGCACCCACCTTCGCACGGACGTTCTCAAAGGATGCTGGGCTCACCAGTGAAAAGCATATTAAAAACACATCCTGGAGAGAAAACAGAGGGAAAATGCTGTTTTAATGCTATTTGCAACTCCAATTACACCACACTGCATCACATTTGCTGGATGAAATCCAATACTTGTTTCACTGCAAAAATTCTTAAATTTGTTTGTCTTGTTTCCAGCCAAAATATCTGAAATTATTAAATCAAGAAGGATTTTCTAGACGAGTAAAAAATATTGTCTTGTTTTCAGAAAAAACAAGTCAAAATGAAGCGAGTTTTTGCTTAAAACAAGCTAAATAATCTGCCAATGGGGTAAGAATTATTTTTTTTTATTTCAAACAGAAAACAAGATTTTTTTACTTACCCCATTGGTAGATTATTTAGCTTGTTCCAAGCAAAAACGCACTTAATTTGGACTTTTTTCAGGATTCTTTGATCAATAAATGGTTAAAAAGAACAGCAATTTTTTTTAGCAAAATTATTACAATTATTCTGACAATATACATTACTGTTCAAAAGTTTGCGGTCAATGCTTTTTTATTCTTTCTTTTTTGAAAGAAATGAATGCTTTTATTCAGGAAGGATGTGTTAACTTGATCAAAAGTGATAGCAAAGACTATTTTTTACAAACGATTTCTATTTTGAATAAATGCTGCTCTTTTGTCCATCAAAAAATCTTGAAAAAAGAATCACAGGTTCCAAAAAAATATTTGGCAACGCAACTGTTTCCAACATTGATAATAAAAGCAATAAATCAGAATATTAGAATGATTTCTCAACTATCATGTGACACCAAAGATGCTAAAAATTCAGCTTTGCATCACAGGAATAAAACATTTTTTAACATATATTCAAATAGAAAATCATTATTTTAAACTGTAATAATAATAACAATAATAAAACAATAAAAATCTCAAAACTTTTGAACAGCAGTGTATATGCATATTTTTCAAATGCATCATTGCTTTTCATTACATTTTTCAAAACAACAAGAATAAATAAGACAAGAAAAGACAAAATACATAAAAAAATTGAGAGAGAAAACAATTACACCTACCCAGAAGGAAAAAATATTATTTTGTTGGAGGTAATTTGGGCAAATAAATACTAATTATTAACTATTTTCTTGGAGTTGTAATAAAATCATTTATTTTTGGGTGAATGTCCATGAAATAGTAAAATATGTACTGGATCTTAAAATTCTCATGACTCTTGAGGTACTTTATTTGGGCTTAATAAATATTACAGCAACAGATTACTAATATTTATTCTAAATAATGTCACCCGATACTAAGAAAACAATTAGGGTCAGTACATTTTTATTCTGTCTTTTTTCTTTTTAAAGAAATGAATACTTTTATTTAAAAAATTAGGTTCCAAAAAATATTTATAGCACAACTGTTTCATTGATAATTCTAATAATAAATCGGAATATTAGAATGATTTCTGAAGGATCATGTGACACTTAATTGATGAAAACTCATTACTGTTTTTTGTTCTGTATTTTTGATTAAATAAATGTCTTGATGAGCATAAGACACTTCTTTAAAAACATTACAAGTCTTACTGATCCTAAACTTTTGAGCGGCAGTGTATTTATGTAACAGTATTTTGGCATAACAATGGGATATTTTTGCACTCAGCATCATTAAACTCTATGATATCAGGTTTTTTTCGGCAAATCAGCAGAATTATTTTCAGACACAGGGCTGAGTACTTAATATTTTTTGTTATTTACACATTTTTGAAGTGCATTTAGGTCATAATTTTCTACTAATATGTGAAGACTATCATTTGAAAAATAAGACTCTAAAGGCACACAAAAGGTCTGCGGGTACGAGGGTTTTTCATGATCGAAAAACTCAAAAAGTAATTTTTTTGTAAAATAATAATTATTTTAAAAAAACAATACTACATATATATTTTTCTTCCTTTTCTTTCTTTCTTTCTTTTTTTTTCAAATACATTTTATTTATTATTTCAAATACAAATTGTGCCAAAAAAATAAATAAAATAAAAATATATATATATGTATATATAATTTATTTATAATATAGTCAAATATTAATTATTTTAAAAAACAATAAAAAATAATTTTATTTTATTTTATATTATTTTACTTTTTCAAATACAAATTGTGCAAAGGAATGTATATCAGTTAAAAATTTGTTTTTTTCCATGGGAAAAAAAAGTAACTTCAGTTTTTCTTAAAAACAAACTAAGAATCATTCCTTGGCATAATTTGTATTTGAAAAAAAAAAAAAAAAAAAAATACTATTTATATTTTCAAATTTTTGTTATTTACACATTTTTGAAGTGCATTTAGGTCATAATTTTCTACTAATATGTGAAGACTATCATTTGAAAAATAAGACTCTAAAGGCACACACCGTCTGCGGGTACGAGGGTTTTTCATGATCTAAAAACTCAAAAAGTAATTTTTTAGTAAAATATTAATTATGTTAAAAAACAATACTATATATATATTTTTTTTTTTCTTCCTTTTTCTTTCTTTCTTTCTTTTTTTTCCAAATACATTTTATTTATTATTTCAAATACAAATTGTGCCAAAAAAAAAAAAAAAAAAAAAAAAAAAATATATATATATATATATATATATATATATATAATTTATTTATTTATAATATAGTCAAATATTAATTATTTAAAAAAACCAATAAAAATTATTTTATTTTATTTTATATTATTTTACTTTTTCAAATACAAATTGTGCAAAGGAATGTTTATCAGTTAAAAATTTGTTTTTTTCCATGGGAAAAAAAAAAAGTAACTTCAGTTTTTCTTAAAAACAAACTGAGAATCATTCCTTGGCATAATTTGTATTTGAAAAAAAAAAATAAAATAAAAAAATAAATAAAATAAAATAAATAAAATAATACTATTTATATTTTCTAATTTTTGTTGTTTCACATTTCTGAAGTGCATTTAGGTCATAATTTTCTACTAATATGTGAAGACTATCATTTGAAAAATAAGACTCTAAAGGCACACACCGTCTGTGGGTACGAGTGTTTTTCATGATCGAAAAACTCAAAAAGTAATTTTTTAGTAAAATATTAATTATTTAAAAAAACAATACTATATATATATATATATATATATTTTTTTTTTCTTCCTTTTTCTTTCTTTCTTTCTTTTTTTTCAAATACATTTTATTTATTATTTCAAATACAAATTGTGCCAAAAAAAATAAAAATAAATAAATAATATATATATATATATATATATATAATTTATTTATTTATAATATAGTCAAATATTAATTATTTTAAAAAACAATAAAAAATTATTTTATTTTATTTTATATTATTTTACTTTTTCAAATACAAATTGTGCAAAGGAATGTTTATCAGTTAAAAATTAGTTTTTTTCCATGGGAAAAAAAAAATGCAACTTCAGTTTTTCTTAAAAACAAACTGAGAATCATTCCTTGGCATAATTTGTATTTGAAAAAAAAAAATAATAATAATAAAAATAAAATAATACTATTTATATTTTCAAATTTTTGTTGTTTTACATTTTTTGAAGTGCATTTAGGTCATAATTTTCTACTAATATGTGAAGACTATCATTTGAAAAATAAGACTCTAAAGGCACACACCGTCTGCGGGTACGAGTGTTTTTCATGATCTAAAAACTCAAAAAACTCAAAAAGTAATTTTTTAGTAAAATATTAATTATTTTAAAAAACAATACTATATATATATATTTTTTTCTTCCTTTTTCTTTCTTTCTTTCTTTTTTTTCAAATACATTTTATTTATTATTTCAAATACAAATTGTGCCAAATAAATAAATAAAATAATACTATTTATATTTTCTAATTTTTGTTGTTTTCACATTTTTGAAGTGCGTTTAGGTCATAATTTTCTACTAATGTGTGAAGCCTATCATTTGAAAATAGGACTCTAAAGGCACACACCGTCTGCGGGTACGAGAGAGGACGGAGGCGATCGTAATCCTCCTGTCCCGCTGTGTCCCATAAGCCCAGATTGACTGGTTTGCCGTCGACCATCACATTGGCAGAGTAGTTGTCAAATCTGAAAGAGGCATCAGAATACGTCATTAGTCACTGACTTCTATTCCGAGTCATTAGACATTCCAGGACACTCATTCATCTCTATCACACATAAAGCAATTCCTCAGAAACACATTCCAGCTCACATTTTTGGAATATCTCCCATAAAGAGTTCAGAGTTCATTAGATCTATAGAACGCTCAACTAATTGTCTGATTGAAATGCAAATCAATGCTGTCACATGCACTTCATACCAACAGCACAACAGTAGACTAAAAAATAAGAAAGTATACTTTCAGTCTACTTTTTATGTGCTTCTCAGAAATGTGCTTTATATACAGTACACCTTCTCATTCAGGTGTGTCCAAACGTTTGGTCTGTACTGTAGATATGAATTCAACTGAAAAAACTTGTGAAAAATATCTTTCAGGTGGTCAAATAGCAAATAGTGGAGCTCTGCAGCCACCTACTGGTAAAAGTTATTTGTAGTTGTTTTTTTTTACTTTTAAAACTGGATTTTCCAAAAGATGGGCAAAAATCTTACACTAAACCATGTGAAATTATCCATGTTATCCCCATGAATTAAAGTTAGAAAGGTGGGTCTTTTATAAAGTGAATTTTGTATAAAAACCCATTTTAAAAACATTTATTTATTAATTTATATATATTTAAAAAATATCACTAACCCACTGAAAACTGCACAAATGTAGAGTAAAAACTTTAATAAACAGAAAAATATACAGTACAGGCCAAAAGTTTGGACAAACATTTGGTCTGTACTGTACTTCTCAGAATTACACTTAAAATGACATTTAAGTATACTTGACTTATACTTCTATTTGAGCTCTATTTGTGCTCTGAGAATCTGTTTTCATTGTCATTGTTATAGGGGCGCTCTGTACATCTTCTGAACAGAATTTCCAAAACACAAGTGAAGAAGAAACCGAAACAACAGATGCTTCCACATGTAATCTAACACAATCATCAGACAGAAAACAGCATCAAATACTTAAAAATATATTTGAACTTTACTTAAGTATACTTAATAAAATAAGTACTTCTTTTTAGTAAGAGACTATATGAGCCATAAAAGTCATAATTTTGTCTAATAGTTCAATAAACTGTTCCATTTGATGTTTTCTAGCAGATGCACACGATATACTCACACAGTAGGGATGTATTCGCCGGGGAAGGCATTTGTGGTGTAGCTGATCAGGAGACAGGTTTTACCCACCGCCCTGAGGAAACACACAGCAGACAGCTTAGCTGGGTATTTCTGAGATGCATTACTGTGCATTTATATATTTATAAAACTCATAGATGGAGATTGGAGACGAAATTATGGTGAAAAAAGCACTAGGTCCTAATATCACATGATGAATAAGGTTGCAGCAAGTAAAACTAGTTAGTGCTGCTAGTGTGCTCTTTATGTGAGTGTTAGTATGTCAGATAGTGACAGACCCTGTCCCAGATTCACACTCACCCCGAGGGCAACACACACACACACACACACACACACACACACCACTTTCCATTACCAATGAAACACACACTGAGAGAGCACTAGCCAATAAGAATCATTCATTTGGGTTGGACTGATTTGTTGACCCAAGCTGTTTTTAAAGCTCAGTTTTAAAAAGATACACTACCAGTCAATATCTAAACACTAAAAAATCACTAAAAAATCGACCAGTAAGATTTTTGGTTTTTCAAAAAGTCTCTTCTGCTCACCAAGCCTGCATTTATTTGATTTAAAGTACAGCAAAATCAGTAAAATCTTGAAATATTTTTACTATTTCAAAAATAACTGATTTCTATTTAAATATATTTTAAAATGTAATTTATTTCTGTGATGCAAAGCTGAATTTTCAGCATCATTACTGCAGTCTTCAGTGTCACATGATCCTTCAGGAATCATTCTAATATGCTGATTTGCTGCTCAAAAAACATTTACTATTATTATCAATATTTAAAACAGTTGTGTACACATTTTCAGGTTTCTTTCTTTGATACGTTTAGAAGAACAACATTTATCTGAAATATAAAGCTTTTGTAACATTATACCATACAAAGAAATTATAGAAATGAATATTTTTATTTAACAAGGATGCTTTAAAAGGTATGATGATAAATACATTTATAATGTTACAAAATAGTTCCATTTCAGATAAATGCTGTTCTTCTGAACTGAAAAAAGCTGTTTTCAACATAATAATAATAAAAATGTTATTTGAGCAGCAAATCAGTATATTAGAATGATTTCTGAAGGATCATGTGACACTGAAGACTGGAGTAATGATGCTGAAAATTCAACTTTGAAATCACAAAATAAATTACATTTCAAAATTTATTCAAATAGAAAACAGTTATTTTAAATAGTAAAAATATTTCAGATTTTTACTGCTTTTGCTGTACTTTGAAACAAATAAATGCAGGTTTGGTGAGCAGAAGAGATGACTTTAAAAAAACATTAAAAATCTTACTGTTCAAAAACTTTTGACTGCTAGTGAATATTATTAATTTGCTCATTACATATGGAAAATTAATTATCCACACATGTATATAACCCCATTTGTACTAAATTTAAGATAGAAATAGTTTTTAACACGTCAAGAGACGTGAGAAAAAAAAACATTTGTATTTGTATTTATCAATAATTACTATAATTGTAATTTATTTTTTCTTAGAATTTGATTTAATTATAATTTAAAATAATTATAATTGCATTAATCTGTAGCCATGCCGTAAAATAATTGCGAATCACATTAACGAACCGGTTCTTCAAAGGAACCGATTCGCAGAACGACTCGGACTCCGCATCTCTAGACAGCAGGGGAAACTCTCGCTCACGTGCACGCGCTCCACACACTTCTCGTGCAAATTCGCGCGCGTAAGAGGGAGTGGTAACCATAGCGTTTCTGCTTCAGGCTTTTGCCATTCAGCACGGGTCAGTAGTACAACACCCCATGAAATACACTCCCTGACACCGTGAACAAAAATCACACGTTCTGTTCAAATCCCGTTCATTTGACATACAATAAACAATGCATGCTTCAGCTATTCAAAATAATTCACGAAGACATGAAACAATTATTAATGCATTCATTGTGATGTAAACCATTACAATAGCTATACGGATACCGCTTTACATGCATTCTGCACACATGCACACGCTTAGAATCAAATGTAGGATATTACGCTGAGCGAATAATAAAATGCAATTGCACAGGCCAGAACTAGACATGAATGCATTGCATTGCAATACCCCACACGGCTTTTCCAATGGATGCTGCTCTCCATCAGCTTCCAAAAGCACTACTTACCCGTCGCCGACCACCACGCATTTAATAGCTTGCATTTGTGGAGACACAGGTTGCTTCGCTTCACGGCCGAAAATGTATTTCACTATGCCACAGCTCCCACTAAACCCGAGAAATGATAGATATCTGCACAAAATACGGTCACTGCCCTCTTTGCAGCAGCGGTTTTGACAGCGAACCTCGCCGACGCTCTCCGGAGAAAGCCGAAGAGATTTAAAGGGACAGGAGCCCAAACAGCAGCGACTCACTGTCTACGTGGAAGACTGAATACTAGCTACTAAATACTGGAAATTTTTAATTCATGTTTCTGATTGTTTTGAACATTAAAATTAAATATTTAAGTGCCAGAGGTTTAGGAATAAAAACAGTTAACCAAAAAAAAAAAAAAAAAATCTGACAATGTGCTCACTCTTAGGCTGTCCAGGACTAGGATAAGCTTGTTTCTTCATCAAATTTGTAGAAATGTGTCATTCCATCACTTGATCGCCAGTGGAGTGAATGGGTGCCGTCAGAATGAGAGTCCAAACAGCTGATAAAAACATCACAATAATCCACAAAAACCCACCTAACCAGTTCATCAGTTAACATCTTCAGAAGACAGAAGCTCAAACAAATCCAGCATTAAGATGTTTTTAATAAAAATACAAGTCAATAATTTGTTTTTTATTTTGGGGTGAACTATGCTGGATATGATTTATCACTATGTTCGAAGTCTTTGCATTAAAAAAGGCAAAAAAACAACAACAACAAAAAATATGGTTATTAACTAAAATAATAATAATAATGATAAAATATTGTTAATTGCATTAACAAACTGTAAATAAACTTCATTAAATATATGATATTTCTCATTTCCAGTTAGTAATTGAATACTGAATTAAAGACTAACAAAAACTACATAAACAAAATAGTAATAATAATAATAACCTTTTTTTTTACAGTTAGCTAAAGAGAGAAAACAACTAAAACTTGTTACTTGTTAAAAACTAACAAAAACTATAAAGACAAAATAATAATAAATGTATGCAAAACTTAAATAGACTACATTAAATATATAACCTTTCTCATAGCACTTGACAATTGAATTAAAAATGAACAAAAACTATATAAATGTAAAATAGTAATTATAATAATAATATAATTAAAACAGCAACATTTTTTTTTACGGTTATTGGCTAAAAAAAACTTGCTACTTGTTAAAAAATTAAAAACTAAAAAACTATATAGATATCAGATAATAATAAACAACTTTAACACTTAACTAAAAAAAAAAAAACGTGTTACTTGTATAAATAAAGTTGAACTAAAATGAAATATTTAAAAATGTAAATATACTTCATTAAATATCTAACATTTCTTAATTCCAGTTAGTACCTGACAACTGGATTAAAAACCTAACAAAAACTATATAGACAATAAATAAATAAATAAATAATAATAACTTTTTTACGGTTATTAGCTAAAACTTGTTACTTGTAAAAATTAAAAAATAAAAACTATATAGATACAAAATAATAATAATAATAATAATAAACAAGCCTAATGGAAATATACTTTATTAAATATATAAAAAATACAAAAAAAAAAAAAATCATTTCCAGTTAGTACCTGAAAACTGAATAAAAAACTAACAAAAACTATAAACAAAAAAGTAATAATAATAATAATAATAATAATAATTACAAAAATGCAACAAAATTACTAAAGATTTACATTAAATTGAAATCAAAACAGAAAATATACAAATACATATTTTTTATTTTTGTGTGAACTATTGCTTTAAGAATGATCATTATTCCATTACATACAAACAGCTGAGAGTTTCATCAAAACACACATTTTATTTAAATATATAACAGCCAACACACATTACAAAAGTGAAAGAAATTCAACATTAGAAAACATTTTAAAATACACAATTGTAAGTGCCACAATAAAAGAGCCTTGATGGACAATATGGCACATTGGGGATTTTTAAAATAGATATTTATGAAAATATTAAAAGCATTACAAAAATGTTAAGAAGTCATTAAATCAAATTCAACATTAAGTTCCTTGATTATTCATCAAGGCAAACAGATTTTCACAAACAAATAATGCACTTAATGCACATTTCACTTTTTTCTCCAATTCATCAAAAACACCTAAATATGTTAAAGCACTGTAAAAACTTGCAATATGCAGTGGATTTTATTATGCATAGCTGCAAAGCACCCTGATAGACAGTGTCTGACAGATCTGTCTCGTCATGAGAGTTCACTTTTTGGGGCTGAAGTGAGCGAGAGGAGAGCCCTGGACGTACGTGAGGATGGCGTTCTGGAGGAAGCTGGCTCTCTGGGCCTCATCCTCTCGTATGCGCTGGATCTCTCCTTCTCTAATGCGCAGCCGCTCCAGCAGAGACGAGATCTCGCTCTCTTTGTCCAGAAGGGCCTCTCTGTGGGCGGCGCTGAGGACTGATCCAAAACACAAACACAAAGAGCATCAGCCTGCAACAGGCATCACCTTACATAACAAACACACTGAACAAGTCCTCACCATGGAAATGGAAAGAACTGTAATAAATTACTATTTTTTTGATTTTCTGATACGACACCTGACTAAAATATCTCCATTCTACTACTGAACCAATACTATGACAAAAACGACAGGTAAAGTAAATAAATAATAGACGATCCATTAAGGTATTTTATCAATTTAAAAAAAGCATTTTATCCCCTCTTTAAAAAATAATAATAAAATAATAAAAATCACATGCCAGTGCCTCTACACAGGACCAAGAGCTAAAAGGGTAAAGCAAAATCTTATTTCATGATATAGTCTTTTTTTTCCCCACAATAATAAGTTATATCATGATGTAGTCACTTTTTGTTATTTTATGTTTGTTATTAATAAGTGCATAGATGCAAGTAACAAATTACATCAATAAGGCTGATGAAATTTAATTTCTTCTCAAATTCTCTTTTATTTTTTCTAAATTCATTTTTTCAATTTTTCTGGATTCCATTTTTTATATAATAAATTAACTAAAAAAATGTTACAAAAAAATTAAGTAAAAACAAAAAACTTTTTTTTTACAGTTATTAATTGTAACTATTTTTTTAACAGTTATTAAAACAAAAAATAAAACCTTTGTTACTTGTATAAATAAACCTTAACTGAAATAAAATACAATATTTAAACATTTAAATATACTTCATTAAATATATAACATTTCTCATTTCCAGTTAGTACTTGAAAAGGAATTAAAGACTAACAAAAACTGTTTAGACTTAAAATGGAAATAGTAGTAATCAGAATAATAATAATAATAGAAATAACAACAACAGCTTTTCTATGGTTATTAACTAAAGCTAAAAAAAATTAAATAAAAAAAAATGTATAAAAAGTTTAACTGAAATATATAATTTTTAATATTATTAATAAGAACACAGATGCAAGTAACAAACTAAAGGACAAATACAATAAAACAAAAACACAAATAACACAAATAGGGCTAATGACATTTGATTTCTTCCCAAATTCTTTTTAATTTTGTCTGGATTCCATTTTTTCCATTTTAATGGTTACATTAATCAATGTAATATGAATCAAAAAGCATGTCTAATTAATTGAAATCATGAAACGTACACAATTGAACAGCAATTTCCTAAAAGTTAAAAAAATTAAATTTTAAGGCCCTATAAACTAAATAAACTCTCAAATTCACTTTTGTTTTAATTCAATTCTGTCGATCTGTTTTATATACATTTTCTGCATTCCATTTCAATAATTTCATAAAATTTTAATAATCAAAAGCATGTCTAATTAATTTATAAAGATAAATTAGATTTTATTTATTTATTTTTATCTGTCTTGTGTATTTACAAATTTCTTGTAAATAAATTCTGGTAAATAATTTTTTTATAATATTTTTATAACTACTAATAGTACTATCATTACATGAAGTAATATTTTTGTCAAGCTAAACCAAACTTTATTTTGATGGGTTGCTGCCTTTATAAAGTCAGAATTGTGAGATATAAAGTCAGAATTGCGAGTTATAAAGTCAGAATTGCGAGATATAAAGTCAGAATTGCGAGATATAAAGTCAGACATAAAATAGTAATAATTATAATAATAATTATAATAACAACTTTTTAATGGTTATTAACTAAAAAAGTGCTATTTTAATAATTAAAGTTTAACTGAAATATTTAAAAATGTAAAATATACTTCATTAAATATATAACATTTGTCATTTCCAAAACTACAAAATCTATATAGACATAAAATAGTTGTAATAATAATAAAAATAATAATAATAATAATAATAATAACAACAACTTTTTACAGATATTAACTAAACCTAAAAAAAACATTTTTGTTACTTTAACTAAAATATGAAAAAGTAAAAAAAAATTTAAAATGTGTAAATGTCATTAAACATAGAACATTTCTCATTTCCAGTTAGTACTTAAAAACTAAATTAAAAACTAACAAAAACTATATAGACAGAAAACAATGCATTTTTGCCGGAATAAAATGTTGTATAAAATCAAGCAAATTATATATGAACAAATCCGTCAGTAAAAACCTTCAGAATACAGACAGGAATAAAAATGTAAAGTTTGGTGTGTAAGTGCTGCTGAAGTGGAGATTTATGCCTCAGCCTTTAAAAACACATGTATGTATTGTCATTGAAATCTATAGACACAAATAGATAAAGTGCTATAAAAGAAAGACTTAATAGTGTAACTTTATGAAACACAAAAAGGCCCAAAATCTCAAACTTGACAGGTGCAAGTTCTCCCCTTAAAGCAGGCTATCTCCCTATCTTTTGGTAGCGGTATATCATGCAACACTAATATGTACCTTTCATTTCTCTCTCCAGAGCGGCGATCTTCTCTCTCAGGCCGCTCTGTGCTGTTCTCTCAGCTTGCAGGTGGCCGATTTGCTCTTGCAGCTCCACCCGAACTCGAGTCACGTCTGCCACCTTCTCCTGCTCTTTACCTGCAAGCTCCTTTGAATAAAAGGTACAAGATGCAGTCAAATAAGTCAAAGTGAAACTAACCCTGAGTGCATCCGTCTACTGGAGTCAGTACCTGCTGGAGCTCGTCTATCCTGCGGCGGAGCGTGTCCATCTCGATGCTCTGTTGGCCCGTTCTGGCGTGCAGCTCCGCGATGGTTTGTTTCTGCTGGGTGCAGTGGTTCTGCGACTCATCTCGAGACTGACGAACCGCTCGCAGCTTCTCCTCCAGGCTGCTCAGGTGCTGCTGCTGCAGAGGAGTGTGAGACTTTGACGGTCAATACTGCTTGTAGTGATGTTGCAATAGTTCAGCTAGTATTGCATACCTCCTCCAGTCGCACTTGGGCTCGCACTTTCCCCAGCTCCTCCTCAGCCTGAGCTCTCTCCGTCACCAGAGACGCTTTCACTCTGCTCAGCTCCTGAACGCAAGAGTGCAAATGTGAGCCTTCGTTCTGTCATTATTGTTTGTCAATGACATTCCAAGACCAAAAATTAAGCCTAAAGAGAGCAAGGCAAAGGTTAGTTCAAATTCAATAAAAAAAAATGACATTCCAAACCTGAATGTTTTTATTATTATTTTCTCTTTTTTTTTGCAAGAAACACAAAAGAAGAATTTGATATAACAAATTTGACACAACCATAAAAATGTACTTAAATGCTGCATATGATTTATGGACTATGTTCTGAGTATTTGCATTTTAAAAATAAAATAAAATAATAATAATAATAATAACTTTTTTCATGGTCAAACTGAAAAAAAAAAATAACTAAAGCATTTTTTTTATTTAATAACATTTTTAAAAAACATTTTTTTAAATTTCTGAAATCAAACAAAATATTTAGAAATATTAAAAAAATTAATATACTCAAGTATATAACAAAATTTCTCATTTCTAGTACTTGAAAACTGAATTAAAGACTAGCAAAAACTATACACTGTAGACATAAAATAGTAATAATTATAATAACAACAACTTTTTAATGGTTATTAACTAAAACTAAAAGAAAAAAAGTGTTATTTTAATAAATAAAGTTTAACTGAAATATTTTAAAATATATATTTAATGAAGTATATTTACAACATTTATCATTTCCAGTTAGTACTTAAACTAAATTAAAAACTAACAAAAACTATATAGACAGAAAATAATATTAATAACTTTTTTTTACAGTTAACTAAAAAAAAAAAAAAACACTTGTTACCTTTATAAAAACTAAAATAAAATATTACAAAATAAAATATATAAAATTTCTCATTTCCAGTTATATATATATATATATATATATATATATATATATATAGAGAGAGAGAGAGAGAGAGATAGATAGATAGATAGTTTTTTAAATATACTTAAGTACATAAAATTTCTCATTTCCAGTTAGTACTAGAAAACTGAATTCAAAACTATTAAAATAAAATAATAATAATATTATAATATTTATTATATATTTACAATATTTATTATATAATAATATTTCTTTTTAATTTAGTTATTAACTTTATATAAATAAACTTTAACTAAAGTAAAATATTAAAAAATATTATACTTTTATTATTTTATATATAATAGTAATAATAATAATAATAATGACAAAAATACAAAACAAAACTACTAAAGATTTACCTAAAATTAGAATTAAAACAAAATATAAAAATAAAAAATAATTTAAAATGGATAACAGTATCTCAGTGATGCTAAAACACCACTGCTATACAGGTTTGGAACAACGTGAGGCACATTTTTACTGTTCAGATGTAATATTTCTTAAATCTTAAGGTTAGTTTTGTCAATAATCTCGTCTACTTCTTCTAACTGGATCCGCTGTCCCTCAAGCTTGAGGATGCGTTCTTGAAGAGCTCTTTCGTTCTCCTCCTGGTGTCTTGTCAGATGATCCATCTGGAGAAGAAGGACATGAGGTAAAAACTGAACCAAAACCTAAAGTCAAATTTTCAGTGGGTTTCACATCTTCACCTCCTTCTGTCGTAAACCGTCCATGTCTTCAAGTGCCTGCTTAGATCTCCTCTTCTCCATTTCCAGCCGTTCTAATATAATAAAGAAAACATCCCAAACTCTAAAACACAACCAAACAGCAGAGGGTTTTCCATATAGATGTGATGTGGCACCTTCAGTCTGAGCCAGACGCAGCTTGAGTTCAGCGGTGGTGTTTGTGAGCTCCTGCTTCAGCTCGAAGATCTGATCCTGTTGTGTTTTACATCTGCGTTCGGTCTCCTCCAGCTGTGAGCGTTAAACATACTGATAAATCTCACAAAACCCAGCTGCTCATCATTTGAGATGCTTCACCTCTGTACCTTACTCCTAAGATGAAGGTTCTTCTCTGACAGACCGTTCACCTCCTTTAAAAGCTTTGCTTCCCTCAGAGCACTATCCTACAAACCAAAAACAATGAAATGAGTCTCCAAGGTGTCTCTGTAAAAATACAATAAAATCAGTATAAATTGTGAAATATTATTAGAATTAAAACAGCTGATTTCTATGTGAATATCTGTTCAAATGTAATTGATTTCTGTGATCAAAGTTGGATTTTCAGCATCATTACTGCAGTCTCCAGTGTCACGTGATCCTTCAGAAATCATTCTAATATTCTGAATTGTTGCTCAAGAAACATTTCTGATTATTATCAATGTGCTGCCCAACAATTTTGTGGAAACCAAAAATTCACAGATGAATATCCAGTTCAAAAGAACAGCATTTATTTATTTATTGTAACATTAGAAATGTCTTTACTGTCACTTTTGGTCAATTTAATGCAGCCTTAATTTAAATATATATTTAACGAAATTCTTTTAAACAATATTACTGACCCCCAAGCTTTTTAAATGGTACAGTAGTTCTTATGTGTATTAATATATAACATATATATTGTAAAAATAATCACTTCCATTTCTAATTAATAATAACCAATCGTCGTATACTAATTATTGTTGTATTTTTGTTTTGAAGTAAAATGCATACACTACCAGTCAAAACTTAAGATTTTTAATGTTTTTAAAGTCTTTTCTGCTCACCAAGCCTACATGCATTTGATCCAAAGTACAGCAAAACCAGTATATTTAAAATAACTGCTTTCTATTTGAAAATATTGTAAAATGAAATTTATTTCTGTGATCAAAGCTGAATTTTCAGCATCATTACTGCAGTCTCCAGTGTCACATGATCCTTCAGAAATCGTTCTGATATGCTGATTTGCTGCTCAAAAACATTTCTGTTTTTATTATCATCAATATTTAAACTCATCACAGGAATCAATTACATTTTAAAATATATTCACATAGAAAACAGTTTTTTAAACAGTAAAAATATTTCAAATTTTGACTGGTTTTGCTGTACTTTGGATCAAATAAATGCAGGCTTGGTGAGCAGAAGACAATGACTGTTCAAAAACTTTTTTACTGGTAATGTATTTTGTCTTTTTTGATTTAATAATTTAGATTTTTTTAGATTAGATTCAACTTTATTGTCATTACACATGTCCAAGTACAATGTGTAATGCATTAATAATGTTGGATGCATAAATAAATAATGCATTCAATCAGAGAATAAAGGACTAAAGGTCACAAAGCTGAAACTGTCACATGGGGTAAAATCAGTAAATACCTCATGCTCTTTCTTGATCTCTCTGGACTGTCTGTCTCTGAGCTCTGCTTTCTCCATTTTAACTCGAGTCAGCAGCTCGCCCAGATCATGAGCCTTCTGCTCCGACAGAGCAAGAGCCGCCTCCGTCATCTGCAGCCTGAACACCACAAACACACTTAACTTCACAAAACATCACAACTTTCATTGCACTGACTTTAGCCACGAATTAAAGAAGTTAAAAAAATTATAGATATTGTGTTCACCCCCTTGTCATCCAACATGTTCATGTCTTTCTTTCTTCAGTCGTAAAGACTTGAGGAAAACCTTTCCGGATTTCTCTCCATATAGTGGACTTCTATGGTGCCTGTGAGTTTGAACTTCCGAAATTCCAAAAAACGTGACTAAATGGGCTAAATATGCGCAAGTCATTGCTATGATTGACAGTAATAACCGGATGAAACATCTGACAAACTGATGTGCATTGATGAAAAAACAGCTGTGCGTTAAACGATTCAAACTAAATTCAGAGTAACAAAACTACAGCAGGAACAAGTTTGTGTTGGTTAAATATAGGCTATTTAATAGCTTTTACAGTCCAAGATAAAGCTTAAAAGATGTAGTTAATAAATTATATTAATTATTTCAAATTCATATTGATTCATTTTGAGTGCATTATTTAATTCTTATACCATTATTATTTATCTTATTTAATTTGTAGTGAACTATCTACAAGTATTTAAATAATTCACCCTTATAGGCTGTTTGTGTCTGAGCTAATTACTTTTTAATGACTTTCTGCACTTGCTATACTATATACTTCAGTGCGGTAAAAGTACAGCAATTTATTATACTAGTAATTTTATAATAAATCGAAAAGCAAGACGTCTTGAAAAAACTAGCTGCGGCCAATGATTGATCCTCTGCTGCCATCTTCTGGTTATACGAGTAATTTCATGTCATTTTCATCTTAAAAAGACATTGTTGTCCATAAAAAGACATTTTTTCCATGTTGTCTTTAAAAATAGGCTACACAAGATGAGCATTTGAGATGAAGTGAATAAATTGTAATTTTGTTTAGAAAATAACCAATCGTTTCACTAGATAAGACTCTTCTTCCTGCATTTAAGCTGCATTTTGGAAGTTCAAACTCGTGGACACCACGGAAGTCCACTATATAGAGAACATTCCTGAAAAGTTTTCCTCAAAAAACAATTTTTTTTTCCGACTGAAGAAAGAAAGACATGAACATCTTGGGGGTGAGTACATTATCTGCAAATTTCTCTTCTGGAAGTTCTTCGCTGCAAAAGATGCTTTTCATTTTTTGTCTCGTTAAATTCTTAAATCAAAAAGGATTTTCTATTAAATTTGAAATTATTTTCTTGTTTTCGGAAAAAAGTCAAAATTAAGTGAGCTTTTGCTTAGAACAAGCAAAAAAAAAAAAACTTATTTCAAACAGAAAACAAGACTATTTTTCTCACTCCATTGGCAGATTATTTTGCTTGTTTCAAGCCAAAACACACTTAATTCTGACTTGTTTTTTCTGAAAACAAGCCAATAATTTTTAGTTGTACAGAAAATCTTCTCGATTTAAGAATTTGTAGATACTTTGGCTGGAAACAAGACAAAAATCGAAGTAAGAAAAGGATTTTTTGCAGTGTTCAATGTGGCTAAAACATTAATGGTTTTGAAGACTACTTACTTGGCTGTGAGAGAATTCACAGATGACTTCTGCTCATTCAGCACTTCCTGTAACTGCCCTAGACGCATGGATGAATTTCTACAAGAAACCCAAAACCTGTTGGTCATTCATCAGATTCTATCATCAGGGTATCACTGTTTTTAATTGACACCAACCTGCTGCTTCTTCCCATCTCGTCTTTCTGTCTATCAATGGTGTCCATCAGACTAAGAAACTTCAGGCCACATGTACAGAAAGGATGTTAGTTCTCAATCCATCCGCAGTTGAACTAAACAATCCCAGTCATCCTCACCTGTCTGCTCTTCTCATCCTTGAGGATCTGGATCTCTTTGCTGAGCACGTGAGTCCTGCTGCGGCTCTCTCGAAACGTCGTCTGTCGGTCTGCATTGTGGCTCATGGACTGTTCTGAGAATATTTGGACTTGATTAATAAAGGAAAAGCTTTGTGTTAATGTGTCTAGCAGCTGATGTTGACAGTGTCTCACCGATGGCTCTGAGCGTGTCGCTGGGAATGTTGTTTCCTGCCATCTCTAGTTTGGTCAGAGAGCGGTTCTGCTGCATCGCCTCCAGCAGAGACCGGCCGCCCAGCAGCCCCATGTTGTTCCATCTGAGATCTAAACACAAACACATCAGACACTACAATCAAAATCAAGGATGCCTAGACAATAATTATGGTAGAGAATAAATAATATGGTGTTCATAACCTTTTTTAGGCCAGAAAGCATTGTTTTAAAATTTCCCCAAATTTTCAGGCTGCAAAAAAATTACTTACATTTTATGGTATATATTTATAATTAAGGTACATAGGCATTCATAAAGATTTAATTACATATAGATATAGACTGCCGTTAAAAGGTTTGGAATCAGTAAGACAAATGTTTTTTAAGAAGTATCTTAAGCTCATCAAGGCTGCATTTATTTGATCAAAAATACAGAAAAAGCAGTAATATTGCAAAAATGTTGTTACAATATAAAACAATGGTTTCTATTTTAATATACATTAAAATTTATTTTTTCCTGTAATGCAAAGCTGAATTTTCATCGGCCAATTATAAATCATTCTAATATGCCATTCTAATATTTATTATTAGAATCATCAATGTTGGAAACATGTTGCTGCCAAATATTTTCTTGGAACCTGTGATACTTTTTTTTTTAGGATTCTTTGATGAGTAAAAAGTTAAACAGAACAGCTTTTATTCCAAACATAAATCTTTTCTAACAATATAAGTCTTTGATATCACTTTTTATCAATTTAACACATCTTTGCTGAATAAACGAATATTTTTATTCAAACAAAAAGAAAGAATAAAAATACACTGACCCCAAACTTTTGAACAGTAGCGTATATTGTTAGAAAACATTTCTATTTTAAATAAATACTGTTCTTTTTAACTTTTTTATTCATCAAAAAATCTTGAAGAAAAATATAATAGGTTGCATAAATATATTAAGCAAAACCACTGTTTCAAGCACTAATAATAAATCATCATATTAGAATGGTTTCTGACGGATCGTGTGACACTCAATACTGGAGTAATAATGCTGAAAATTCAGCTTTGATTACAGAAATAAATTAGATTTTTAATGTATATTAAAATAGAAGAACGTTATTTTAAATTGTAATAATATTTCAAAATATTTTTTTCTGTATTAAATGCAGCCTTAATGAGCATTAGAAACTTCTTTAAAATACATTAAAAATCTTACTAATCACAAACTTCTGACCAGCAGTGTATAAACTATTGTTCAGAAGATTGGGGTCATATTTAAAAATAAAAAGAAATGAATACTTTTATTCAAAGTGCCAGTAAAGACATTTATAATGTTAACAAATGCTGTTTTATTTTTGAATCCTGAAATAAAATGTATCAGATTTCCACCAATTTATTGGGCAGCACAAGTGTTTTCAACTTTGATAATAATCAGAAATGTTTCTTGAGGAGCTAATCAGCATATTAGAATGATTTCTGAAGGATTGCGTAACACTGAAGACTGCAGTAATGATGCTGAAAATGCAGCTTTGATCACAGGAATAAATTACATTTGAACAGATATTTACATAGAAAACAGCTGTTTGAAACACTAATACTATTTAACAATTTTACTGTATTTCGGATTAAATAAATGCAGCCTTGGTGAGCACAAGAGGATAAAAAAATCTTACAGACCAACAAAGAGTGCAATATAAATTTCGCAAGAGCACAGTGCAGGCAATGAGGTTTAAAGGAAAAGCATCTGGCATTTTTCTAAACATTTACCTCATCATCCTCAAATAACTGGGACAACAGCACAACAACTCAGTGCTTGTTGACAGACCGTGAGTGTGGAATGTGTTCCTGTGCTCACCCAGTTCTTGCAGACTGGAGTTCCTCTTCAGTGCGATGCAGAGCTCCGCCGCTCCCTGGTGGTTGATTTGATTATTGCGCAGGTCAAGTTGCATGAGAGATGTGTTGGAGGCCAGACCTTCACAAAATACAGCAAATCCTTCCTCCCACATTCCCAGAGCATTCCACTCCAGCACAAGCCTCCAAGCAAAACACAAACAATAGTTTGACATTTGCAATATTTCCTTGATAGTTTTTATTTTCAAATACAAAAAAATCCTCAAAAATGGCAATGCAAAGGTGGCACAGAAGGCATTTGAGTGTCTAAACAGAGACTGTTTATTGCTTCTCAGAGGTGGCATGAATGCATTTACACAATTAACTTTAATACTAGAGGCTGAGCTGGGTCAAAGCAGGAATAATTTAATCTGGCTTTTACAGGGTTTCTGCAGGATTTTCAAATCTTATTTAATGCCTTTTAATGCCCTTTTAATGCCATTTCTAACATTTTTAATGCCATACGCAACCAATAACTTAACACGGCTGTGTATGAATGCGTGTATATTATAATGCATTTTTTTCATGCGGTCTTACAATGAGGCAACAATGAACATACATTACTCTGCTGAACATAATTAGAAATGGATCAGGAGACAGCTTAAAATGTCAGCGTTTATTTGCAGATTTCAAAATTTCAAATATCCATTCAGAACAAAAAATTTTCAGAAACTTTGAACTCTTAGAGGCTAAAACTGGCCGCTCTTAAAAAGTCTGTGTCACACAATTTTGGACCGGCCAGAAGCAATTACCAAACTGCTTCCGTGTTTATCATACTTCGCGACAGTGAATCAAAGTTATTAATTATACAGGCTACATTCAAGATAAATTGGTAAAAATTGTTTCTTCAACACTATCTAAAGTTTTAATGCCTGTATAAAACAATTTAATGCTTTTTAATGCCATTTAAGGCCTTAATTTTCGCAAAAACAATTTAATGACTTTTAATGCTTTTTAATGCCCCGCGGAAACCCTGTTTTAATCCCGCATTACATATTATTTACACACAGTTTTGACCAGGAACAGACTAGCTGTGTAAAGAGTATTTTTGAACAATTTTAGAGCAATTTTGAATGGAACTGTAATGCTATAAAGTGGTTATTTTGGTTACTGAATCAAAAGTGTTTCCCAAATATGACATTCCAGGTCACGAATGGCTATTTTTGCTATTATTATTTATGATGTCTTTCTATTGCAAATAAAAAAACACTGTCAGTGTAATTTATCAACATGTAAAAACTTATTTTATACTTGATGTCACGAAAACGTGTTGCAAAAGGTACTTTATTATGATTGTAAATGTTACATAACATAAAAATGGCAAAGAAACATTTGCATATTGTAATTTAATTATTAAAAGTCTCTTTTTATTAACTGAAAATTCTTCCAACAAATAAAAAAACAACTATAGGCTAGAAACTAGTCCCTCACCTGCGCAGCATCTTGTTCCTCACTAATAACTGTCCCAAAGCCTCAGCTCCTGTTCCTCTCATGTTGTTCCCCTGAAAAGAAATGATGTTTTTAGGAGCTGTATTACAGAATAAATAAGTATATATCATAAAACATTACATAAATTTACCTTCAGATCCAAAACTTTCACTGTGGTGTTGGAGCAAAGCCCATTTAATAGCAGCTTGGCACCTGTAGATGACATATGTGAATGGAACTACTTGTAGGAAAAATACATTAATAAAGTAATATCTTAACTGGATTATGCAATGATCAGTGCGATTTTACATTTTGTATTATCTTTAAAAAGTTTGTTTATAAATTTCATATATTGTTGGATTTATAATTAATTGTATTCATTTTGCATTTGCATATTTTAGATGATCTTGTTAATATTTGCTGCACTGTCAAACTGACATCTGTTTATATAATCAAGTTTCTAATTCTAATTTTCATGTTTATTTTACATTGCGACATTATTTTCATGGCAAGTCATTTTACCTAGTCTCAATTCTAGGACGCAAAAAAAAAAACTGTAAAAGATTTATTAATCATTTAACATGCCACAAAATTCTTTCTTATAAAAAATAATGTCAAAGAAATTTTGCTTATCCAAAATTTACTTTGTTTGGAATTTCAGGATTATTTTCATGCATATTTTACAATGTATTACTTGCATATTTTACCTCATTTATTCTCATTCCCGTGATGCAAAATGTTTTAAAGAAATGTTACAAATGTATTTGTACATGTTAATATATCTACATAACACTAAACTTAACAAATGCCATAAAATTCTTTCTTGGGATTTTTCAGATTTTCCTGCGAGTTTCATTTTCATGTTTAGTTTACATTACATTATTTTCATGTTAATTATGCATATTTTACCCACAAACACTCATCTGTTTAATGCAAAAAAAAGTAAATAATTTATTAATCATGTTAATATTTGTTAAACTTCCAAACAATGATTTTTTATTATTTTTTTAAATAATGTCACAATGCAAAAATGGTCCTACAAGCTGGCTTTCTTGTTTAGATATTTATTCTTTGGACTTTCATGTTAATCAATATTAACATTAATTATGTTAAGATGTGTTGCACAGTCTGTAATTTACACAGATCTTTTTTTTATTTAAAACATTTAAGTGTTGTATAACAATAATTTTCGCAAACTGCCAAAAAAAATATTTCTAATGGAAAAAAACAGTCCTACAAGCTGAATTTATGCATTAAAAAGTAAAAAATTCTCTTTCCAATTTCATTTTACATTGTGATATTATTTTCACAGCAACTATGCACATTTTATGCAATTCTTTTTTGTAATGCAAAAAAATGGAAAAGTTATATTAATTATGTTAATATCTTAAATGCCTAAAAAATTCTTTTTATGAAAATAATATCACAATGCAAAAATGGTCCTTTTTTGTTTATGCAATATCAAATGTCTTATTTTATTTCTGTCGATTTCTTTTCGAGTGTCCTCTGTTTACAGCGCTCACCTTCTTCACTGAGCATGCAGTCGCTGAGGAGGATCTCTGTGAAGACGGTGTCATTCTGCAGAACTCGTCCCAGCACGCTGCAGGTGTCTGAGGTGATGCTCTGTCCGCTCAGGTCCAGTCTGCCGCTGCCCGCCGCTGCTCTGGTGTCGTGCAATTGAGCCAGCACTGACTCCTGAGTGTCTATTCCTCCCTCCTTACACAGCCTCAGATAGGACCTCCTGAAGTCCTCCATGATCATCTGCATCACTGTCAAACCTCACTGAAATAGCAAGTCAAGCCATCAAAATACAGAAAGAATGAGTGGAATCCCAATCTGCTTCCATTTGCATTGAAAACATATAATGCGTTTGCATTGTAATACTCTTATTGCATGCTTAACATGATTCGGATGCACACTGCAAAAAATGCTTTTCTTACTTAACTTTTTTGTCTTGCTTCCAGCCAAAATATCAAAAATTCTTAAAGTAAAAATTATTTTTTTCTGTTTGAAATAAGATTTTTTTTTGCTTACCCCATTGGCAGATTATTTAGCTTGTTCTAAGCAAAAACTCACTTAATTTTTCTGAAAACAAGACAATAATTTGTCCTTCTTGATTTAAGAATTTTTAGATATTTTGGCTGGAAACAAGCATTTTTTTCAGTCCAGGCATTTAAATCCACTCTCTGCTGTCTTTATACTGAGTTTTTACATTTATGACAAAAGTTCAACATGGCTAAAAGTCCTATAAAAATAATAGAATATGTACTACACTGAAAAAATGCTTTTCTTACTTAGATGTTTTGTCATGTTTCCAGCCAAAATATCTAAAATTCTTAAATCAAGAAGGATTTTCTAGACGAGTAAAAAAATACTGCCTTGTTTTCAGAAAAAACAAGTCAAAATTAAGTGTGTTTTAGCGTAGAACAAGCAAAATAATCTGCCAATGGGGTAAGCAAAATTCATTCATTATTTCAAACAGAAAACAAGTTTATTTTTCTTACCCCATTGGCAGATTATTTAGCCTGTTTCAAGCAAAAACACACAAAAATTGGACTTGTTTTTTCTTTAAACAAGACAATAATTTTTACTTGTCTAGATATTTTGACTGGAAACAAGTCAAAAAAGTTAAGTAAGAAAAGCCTTTTTGCTGTGTACCGTTTATTCCTAAAATACAAGATTATGAAACAACAATGTGAATGAATATATTTATTTTCATATCATGTTTTAGTCATTTAAAAAGATTAAAACTTAAAGTAGACGCTGTTTGCTAACAATAACAATCGAGTCTCAAACAGCTGAAGCTCCAGCTCTAACTTGCTAAACGTCTTTACTCGCAGCAATCGGTTTAGCATAAATGAAGAGTGGTAAAAAGACAACTAACCTTTTTTCTGCAGTTAAATTCATGACTTTATCCAGGGTTTTGACAGCAGATGTTGCTCAGCCTCTTGTCTTTACTATTGTTTCGTTTGACAGTTTAAAGTATCCAGGAAGTGGAACGACTTCCGGTTTGACACCGCGGAATTGTGGGATATGTAGTTTTAAATGAATTAAACGTTGCGTTAAATTTCTCTGACAAAAACAAGACAATTTTTATAATTGTCTATTAGGCTATATAACTAGAATTATTTTTTTTTTTTGCATAAAAAATTGCTATTTATTTATACATTTGAAAATATTTTTTTTGTATTTTTTTATCGAACTACATTAGAAAACATGAATTAGATAAACAATTTTAAATCTGTCTGTTAATTTGTTAATTTATTTATATATTTTTATGTTTGAATTATTATACTGATAAATTAATTCTTCACAATTTATTGTGTTTATCTTTTTAAACCAGCATTTTGACAAAATTCCAACAAAAAAAAAATCTAAAATTTTACTTAAGAACATTTTACATAACATTTAATAAAATAAATTAATTGCAGACATTTTTGATTAATCAATTTTAATGAAACCATTAAAATAGAATCCAGAAACGTAATGGAAAAGAATTGTGTAAAAATAAAACTGTAAAACTCAATTGATTAGACAAGCTTTTTGATTTAAAAAAAATGTAACCATTAAAACAGAGTATAGAAAAATTTAAATAGATTTCATAGGGCCCTATTTTAATATTTCTATACTCTGTTTTATTTATAAATAATCAAAAACATCTGTGATTAATAGATTTTATTAAAATAAAATGTTCTTAAGTAAAAAAAAAAAACATTTTTTTGTGGGAAATTAGTTGTTTAGATTAATCAATTCATCGATAAATTAGTCTATAAAATAGTCGTTGGTGGCTTTTTTAAATGTAGAACTGAAGAATAGCCTTTAAAATGACTTAAAATACATATATAATAGCACTAATGCAATTATAATTAGTTCAAATAAAAATAAAAACAAAATCAAGAAATCATATGGGTTTATGCACAAAACTGTTGAAATACATAATGTATTATAAACAATAGAGCTAATGTACATTTCACGATACGCCTATCGATTGTTTTTAGACATTACTGGCGATCTAATCCTTGTAAAATATTGACTAAACAACATTTAATTAAAATGTCCACTTAATCTTTAATATCTGGCCATATCTTTACCACAGAACTGCTATAGCCACAGAAATTTATTTATTTCATTATCTCGACATTATTCATTTACCTACAACCAATGAGAAGGCATGTGGGCGGGGCGACACGTGCAGCCACGCCCCAGATTCAGCCCCGCCTCGATCTGCAGGCTGCAGACAGGGGCTTCTCCCTTCGAAAAGGCGCGCATCTTATTCAAAAACGAACGTTAACTGTTAAATAAGTGTTTTCAGATGAGCTAAACGATGAAAAACATTTGTCTGACAAGAAACGAGACAGTTAAGTGAGGTTTTCGTCCTTAGTATTGTGTATTTATCACATGAAAGAGCATTTAGAGGTTGTATAGAAAATATGTAATATTACATTTTAACGTAAAACGTTTGTTTTTCGAATCTAACGTTAGCTGTAAGATCCTCGGTATCTGTTACACTGGAAGAAGTTTCTTTATTAAATGATCATTTCTACTATAAAACTGTCATAAGTTAAAAAAAAATTGCTATATACTGTAACGTTACTGACATTGTCTAAGTTAGCCTAACAAAGTTAGTAACAGCAAAAAAATAAATAATTCTGGCAACAAACAGAAAGAAAAAATAAATACACTGACAAAAATGGTTTTCAGCCAAAATATTTAAAGATTCTTCAATCAGGAAGGATTTTCTAGACAAGTAAAAAAAATATTGTCTTAAGAAGAAAAAAAAACAAGTCAAAATGAAGTGCGCTTTTGCTTAAAACAAGCTAAATAATCTGCCAATGGTGTAAGAAAAAAATCTTATTTCAGACAGAAAACAAGAATATTTTTCTTACCCCATTGGCAGATTATTTAGCTTGTTCTAAGCAAAAACTCTTTAATTTTAACTTGTTTTTTTTCTGAAAACAAGACACAAATTTTTACTTGTCTAGAAAATCCTTCCTGATTGAAGACTTTTTAGATATTTTGGCTGGAAACAAGACAGAAAATCTAAGTAAGAAAAGCATTTTTAAGGTAAAGTTAAATATTGTGCTTTACGCTGCAAAAATGCTTTTCTTACACAGATTTTTTGTCTTGTTTCAGCCAAAAAAAATCTAAAAAATCTTAAATCAAGAAGGATTTTCTAGACAAGTAAAGATTATTGTCTTGTTTTCAGAAAAAGACAAGTCAAAATGAAGTGAGTTTTTTCTTAGAACAAGCAAAATAATCTGCCAATGGGGTAAGAAAAATAATCCCAATTACTTACCCAATTGGCAAATTATTTTGTCTAGAACATCCTTCCTGATTTTTAGATATTTTGCCTGGAAACAAGACAAAAAGTCTAAGTAAGAAAACCATTTAGTTTTTTTGCAGTGTAACTAAGTTAGTAATAGTAAAGAAACAATTCTGCCAACAAACAGAGAAAGAAAAAGAAATAGATTACATTTAGAAGGCCTACATGATAAAAATAAATGTGTTGAGTAAATGGGCCAACAAACATTCTTTTTTTGGTCCTCCTCAATAGTGTTGTTGTAGGAGATTGTCTTAGTAACTAATGGATGATTAATCTAGAAAGCTGAGCATCTGTCTCCTTGTTGAAGAGACTGGAGGAAGAAGAGACGCAAACAAAAGATCAACACAGAGTTTAGAAAAAGACTAATATTCTTGTATATTGTGTTTCTTTTTCAGAAGATCTGCCTTTTCTGCTCTAAACAGTGCATCTGTTGTTGTTATTAGATATGAACACTTTGAAACGACATGAGGATCCATGGAAGGTCTATAAGGAGGAAATACCCAGCACAGTTCAACAGTAAGTGTGCTCTTACACGGCAAAAAAATGCTTATTTTAGGGTTTTTTATGTCTTGCTTCTAGTCAAAGAAGTCTTAAATTAAGATGCATTTACTAGATCAGCAAAATGGCATAATTCAGTCTAGTTTTAAGCAAAATGCACTTAATTGAGTTTATTCCCCCTGAAAACAATTAAAATATTCTTAAAACAAGAGTGTTTTACTTATCCCACTGGCAGATAATTTTAATCACTTTAACCGAACTGCACTTAATTTATTTTTTTCCCCCTGGAAACAAGACTTAATATTCCATGTCATTTTGCTTATTTAGTAAATACATCTTAATTTAAGAATTTTTAGATATTTTGACAAAAAACAAGACAAAAAACTAAGTGAGATAAGCCTTTTTGCAGTGTAACAAGTGACAGATTAAAAATAAAACGGCTTTTAACATCAGCGTGAAAATAAGCTTTTTTCAATTTAGAATTTAAAAACAGAAGTTTTTAATTTCTTTTGCTATTCTGAGTGTTATTTGATTAGTTGCATTTCAACATTGTAAAATTTAGTTTACTTTTACTCCTCTAAACAAATCAAATCACATCAGCATGAAAGCATAGAAGTTTAAAAGTTTTAAATAATTTTTGAATGCATTTTTAATACTTTACAAAACTATTTTTAAATGCACAACTCAAATATATTGTAGACACACTAAGAAAGTAAGTGCAATTGCTGTTTGCTCCACAGGAGGTCTCCGTCTCTCAATCTTTCCCTACCAAACCTACAGTACTTCTGCTCTGCTGTTCTTTCTCTGTCTCCCTTTTTCTTCATGTGTATGTCATAGAAATCATTATTTTGATAACATGTTGAATCACAGCTGCTGTACAACTCATTCATGCATATATGTTTATTTCTCACACTATAATATTTCCCCTCTCCGCTCCACTAAATCTCTAGTTTCTCTGGCCGAAGCGTCTGTCTGCTGGAGTCGCTGCAGTCGAGTCATCTGAGGTCACTGATGCAGTCGTTCTTCAGGCAGCGTTCAGTGAGATCCAAACCCAACAGAAGAGTCCGAGCACGTGACCGAGTCTCAGCTAACTCCTTGAGTTTTGAGGATTTCCTCTCGTCTCTAAAAGAAGCGACAGGCCAAGACTACAGGAGAAGTGATGTGGAGGAGTTATTCAATGAGGCCAGTGGAAAAGACTTTGCTTCACTAGTAGAGTTACTTGTACTTGTCTAGGCCCTGTTTTATCACAGACGTGTCTTCTTTTGCACAGATGGACATCACTTGTGAGGGTCGTGTAGGATGGCAAACGTTCAACGCCTTCATACTGCAGCATTACAAGCATATCAAAGACTCGATGCGAGCCTGTAAACATGTTCCCATCTCACAGCCTTCAATACACCACTGTACCTACAACAAGGTGACCATCTATCTATCTATCTATCTATCTATCTATCTATCTATCTATCTATCTATTAGAGCTGCACGATTCTGAATAAAATGAGAATCACGATTTTTTTGCTTAGAATAAAGATCACAATTCTGATAACTTTTTTATTTTAAAGATTTACCCCTGAACATTAGGTTATCAAACAGCTGTAAAATAGCAGTAAAATAAGACATAATAAACTTTGCTTTAAATTTAAAGAAATTTAATGAAAAATAATGTAATAATGTAAAAAAAAACACCATTAAACATTTAAAAATAAAAACACAAAGGTATTATGTCAGAGTAAAGCGATTCTTAGATTCTTAGCTAGAAACACTAGCCTATCAACATTTTACGGCTGTCAACGTCCACTCTGTGGGATGCCCAAGTTTACTTCACCATTTTACAAATGAATCCTAATCTAATCATGACAAACTATATATTGTTGGAAAGTCTAAGGCTCCTAAATAAATATTTGACATTTTTTTTGTGTTACAAATTATGTAGGAAAAATAATTTATGACAAGAGTGCACCTCAAAAATCTACTTCATAACAGTTCTCCATAAGAGTTCTGACCTTTTTCACAAACAGACGTCCTTGTTGCCTTTTTCCCTATTACGCATTAGAAATAATAAGAAATTATATATCAGATGAAAACTTAAATTTTCAAAATTCATCCTTTGAAAACCATTTTAAAATCAGACATCGCATTAACATGGAAAATGCACATCAAAATCATATTACAAATGTTTTTGTCCATGAATTATAAAGATTTAAGTTTCAATTCTTCATTTTCACATCTCTGTTCAAAAATGGGAGTTACAGTTTAGGGGTTAATGGTTCGTCATGCTCATATGTGACCCTGGACCACAAAACCAGTCTTAAGTCGCTGGGGTATATTTGTAGCAATAGCCAAAAATACATAGTATGGGTCAAAATTATAGATTTTTCTTTTATGTCAAAAATCATTAGGAAATTAAGTAAAGATCGTGTTCCATGAAGATTTTTTGTAAAATTTCTACTATAAATATATCAAAATGTAATTTTAATTAGTAATATGCATTGTTAAGAACCTAATTTGGACAACTTTAAAGGTGATTTTCTCAGTATTTAGATGTTTTTGCACCCTCAGATTCCAGATTTTCAAATAGATGTATCTAGGGCTGGGCGATTAATCGAAAAGTAATCGAAATCGACATTCAGAACCTATAATCGATCAAATTTTTCCAGGTCAATTATTTCAATTACTTTCCCTTTAAAAACACTACTGCGTGTGGAGTCAGGTGACCCCGCTCCGTTACGTTATTCCGCCGACATGTCGATGGAGAGCTTAAGCAGTATTTATACAGTAAAAAGTATTTACAGGATATACAAGAGTAATTTTATTTAGAAGAGATACTGCTTATTTTCTACTTTTAACATTTATTATTATTTTATAAATAATTTATTTTGTTTCCAAAAGTGCAAGTTATTTATTTTCACTAATTTAAGAAAAATGTGACTTTTTCGTTTTAAGCAATGTGTGCTTTAATTTCAGTTGTTCAACACTGATGTTCAATAAATAATCATAGATAGATCATAGATAGCGCGTGCACCCTTCATTCAAAAATCTCTCACTTGTAATATGTGAGCATATTTACTGTACAAAACTTGTCAGTGAACTATGAGGGCAAAAAAAATTTTTTTTTAAATATAATTAAATATAATTTTATTAATGAATAAAATAATCGTTCATTAATCGTAATCGGGTTAAAATGTTCAATTAATCGAGATTTAGATTTTAGGCCAAATCGCCCAGCCCTAGATGTATTCCTGTCCTAACAAACCATACAACAATAGAAAGCTTATTTATTGAGCTTTCATATGATGTATACATCTCAGTTTTGTAAAATTTAAACTTATGACTGGTTTTGTGGTCCAGGGTCACATATATGGTTCCACTGCTCTGCTGGTCCATCTGGCACGATCAAAGTTTTAAAAAGTCGGCGGCGCTGAGCGTTTTTACAATACAAGAGATTACTTTAACAAAACCATTTGAAAGTGGGTGGACACGAACAGGATTTTGAAAAGCGTGTCCCCAGTGGAAATTACGCACCTTGTGAGTGGAACTCTGTCGCTGAGTTATCATCTGATGTGAATGAATGCCAGAATTGCATCTGACACAATGTGCGCTGAAGCATGAAATAAAATATATTTCTTAAAAAGCAGATTGTAAATACATTTAAATTGTCCAACATCAAAAATCCTTATATCACACACCCGTAATTGTACTGCAGTTTGTGCAGATCCGGAACAGAGTTTGGTTGAGAGAAAAAAACCGTCCAGTTCCTAGTTCAGCGGAGCGTAGTGTCGGAGACGGGGAGCGATTGACGGCTAATATCACAAATCTTTATTAAATGTAATAAAGTAAAGATAAAGTATAATTGGTTATGTAATGTTGGAGAGAACGGCGAACCTGTCACCGCATCAGCTCACAGCAGTCTGTGCAGTAATTAGGCTAGCGAAAGTTTTGTAAAATATAAATAAAATATAATTTGCTGAATCGTATAAATGCTGGATTAAGATCGTGAGGGGGGTCGAATCGAGATCGCAATCTTTTAACAATTAACTGTGCAGCTCTACTATCTGTCTGTCTGTCTATCTATTGTAGCAAGGTTTATTATATGTGACCTTGGACCACAAAACCAGTCATAAGGTTAAATTTTACAAAACTGAGATATATACATCATATGAAAGCTCAATAAATAAGCTTTCTATTGATGTATAGTTTGTTAGGATAGGACAATATTTGGCCGAGATACATCTATTTGAAAATCTGGAATATAAGGGTGCAAAAAATCTAAATACTGAGAAAATCACCTTTAAAGTTGTCCAATTAAGTTCTTGACAATGCATATTACTAATCAGTATTTTTACAGTAGGAATTTTACAAAAAATCTTAATGTAACATGATCTTTATTTAATTTCCTAATGATTTTTGACATAAAAGAAAAATCAATTATTTTGACCCATACAATGTATTTTTGGCTATTGCTACAAATATACCCCAGCGACTTAAGACTGGTTTTGTGGTCCAGGGTCACATATAATAAATAGTTAAAAAAAAAAAAAATATATATATATATATATATATATATAATAAAGTTTTCTGTTTAATTTAATAGCGTTTTTGTTTTTGTTTGAGCCAAAAATAAATACATTTTCCCCTAATTTACAGAAGACACCCACTAAAATGTAATTCCGTGTCAATCTTGTCAGGCATATTTACAACAAAAATCAATTTATGACATATTAAAAGATGATTTACTTTAAATAAAAATACTAATTAGTTGTAATTCTACATTTCATAAATGTGCCACTATCCTATATTTCGCCCATTTGTCAGTAAGATTTTTTTTACTCATTTAAAACACAATAAAATTTAATATGCTCCATTATTCTTTTATATATTTTAATATGCACAAGTGAGAATAAGCATGTTGTTAGAATTTTTACATAAATATTGTGTTACACTGAATGACAATCTAACATTATTTTAACCAAATTCTGACATTTTATTCTCCAAAAACTTATTTGAAATCTTAAAACTGGAGTGCTTTTGATGGACATAAAATCACTTTTGACCCGTGTCTGTCTATCTATCTACAGTATCTATCTTGATATTCTTGTTGTTCATTAGAGTTCATAGAATGTGAGGTTTCATTATGTTTTCACCACTCTAATTATAAAATTGCTTACTACATCAGCAAGAGCCAATCGTGCGTGTCCTGGCTTTGAGTCAGTCTCCACCCATGCGTTACATCAGCGTCAGCAAGAGAGGAACCCTCATCGTGTGGAACAGACATCTGAACAACATAAAGCCCCTGGAGGTGACATATTAACATTTAATTCACAGAATTAGACATACATATACAGTCACATCTCATGAGTCCAAAACCTCTCTTCCATCTCTGCAGTTGTGTGCTGGCCCATTTAACAAAAGGCAGTATCGTAAGAGGTTCCAGGGTTGGACCACCGATGCCGTCTACATGGCAAACGTTCACAAGATAGCTGTGGCGACTCTGAGCAGGAGCATACACTTCTTTGACGTTACCACCACATGCAGTTTTGAGCAGGTTCATTTGTTCGGTATGAGCCAGCATTGCCTGTCAGATGTATAAATTTGTTTTTCTGCTGCGTTTTGACCTTGTTGTTTTCCTCTCTCTGTTTTTCTTTTCAGGACTGAGTCATATTCCTACTGCTCTGTGTTATTGGTATGACACAGAGGTAGGCTGCTGACATTTCATGGTCCGGTGTTGAACTTGAAATTATTTTAAGCTTGCTGATTCCCCAAGCTGGTTTGGTTTTGTTTTAGTTTACCGTGAGTCATGTTTGATCTGTGTTTAGGCTCCAGGAGAGAAGTGTGTGCTGATGTGGGGCGATGACAGGGGCTCTGTGAATTTGCTGTGGTTTCTTCAGCCTTTCAAGGGGCTCTTTGAAATGCCTTTTACCAACCAGACCGGCCCAGTTCAAGTCTATATGCCAGTGAGTGTGTGCACTGCAAAAAATGCTTTTCTTACTTAGATTTTTTGTCTTGTTTCCAGCTAGAATATCTAAAAGTTCTTAAATTAAGAAGGATTTTCTAGACAAGTAAAAAAAATTTTCTTGTTTTCATTAAAAACAAATCAAAATTAAGTGCATTTTTGCTTGAAACAAGCTAATTAATCTGCCAATGGGGTAGGCAAAAAAAATCTTATTTAAAACAGAAAATTAGATTATTTTTCTTACCCCACTGGCAGATTATTTAGCTTCTTTCAACTTGGTTTTTCTGAAAAGAAGAAAATATTTTTTACTTGTCTAGAAAATCCTTATTGATTTAAGAATTTTTAGATAATTTGGCTGGAAACTAGACAAAAAGTCTAAGTAAGAAAAGCAGACATTTTTGTCTTATATTTAGTAAAAAAAAAATCTTAATAATACTTAAATTAAGATGCATTTACTAAATAAGCAAAATGACAAGATATTTAGTCTTGTTTATTCTAGTCAGGGGGGAAAACACTAATTAATTGGAGTTTAAATAAAAATAAAACAATTACAATTATCTGCCAGTGGGGTAAGCATTTTGCTTAAAACAAGACTAAATATCTTATATCATTTTGCTTAAGTAGTAAATTCATTCAAAGATTTTTTAGATATTTTGACAGTACACTGCAAAAAATGCTTTTCTTACTTAGATTTTTTGTCTTGTTTCCAGCCAAATTATCTAAAAATTCTTAAAACAAGAAGCATTTTCTAGACGAGTAAAAATTATTGTCTTGTTTTCAGAAAAAAACATGTCAAAATTAAGGGTGTTTTAGCTTGAAACAGGCAAAATAATCTACCAATGGGGTAAGAAAAATAATCTTATTTTCTGTTTGAAATTAGATTTTTTTTTCTTACCCCATTGGCAGATTATTTAGCTTGTTCTAAGTAAAAAATCACTTAATTTTGGCTTGTTTTTTCTGAAAACAAGAAAATAATTTTTACTCGTCTAGAAAATCCATCTTGATTTAAGAATTTTCAGATATTTTGGCTGGAAACAAGACAAAAAATCTAAGTAAGAAAAGCATTTTTTGCAGTGTACAGCTTGGCCCTGACAATGTGTGATAAAACAATGACACACTGCAAAAAATGTCTTGTTTCCAGCCAAAATATCAAAAAATTCTTAAATCAAGAAGGATTTTCTAGACGAGTAAAAATAGTCTTGTTTTCAGAAAAAACAACTCAAAATTAAGTGCGTTTTTGCTTGAAACAAGCAAAATAATCTGCCAATGGGGGAAGAAAAATAATCTTGTTTTCTGTTTGAAATTAGATTTTTTTTTGCTTACCCCACTGGCAGATTATTTTGCTTGTTCTAAGTAAAAATTTACTTAATTTTAACTTGTTTTTATATGAAAACAAGACATTAATTTTTACTTTTTTTAAATAGAAAATCCTTCTTGATTTAAGAAGTTTTTGATATTTTGGCTGGAGACAAGACAAAAAATCTATGAAAAGCATTTTTTTTGCAGTGTAAAATGACCATATTAGATCTTTTAAATCCATTTCACAATGCTGTGCTGTAATAATTATTTCACATACTTACACAGGATATACATGCACACAGTGCATTGGTCTCCTATCAGCACATCCCAAACATCCACAGCGAGCCGATCAACAGAATCCTGTATGAACCACACGATGAGCTCATTATTACATCATCAGAAAGTCCATCCAGCTCTGTGGTCATCATTGACGTCAATCAGAAGAAAGAGGAATACATTTGGAGAATAGAAAAGGTGATGATATATGTTTGTATATTTTTATTCAGTGGCATGCGAAAGTTTGGGAACCCCTTGAAAAATCTGTGAAAATGTGAATAGTTTTACCAAAATAAGAGGGATCATACAAAATGCATATTCTTTTTTATTTAGGATTGTCTTGAGTAAGATATTTGAAATGAAAATGTTTACATATAGACAAAAACATAGCTGAAATTATCAAATTAACTCCCTTCAAAAGTTTGTGAACCCTTGGTTCTTAATACTGTGTGTTTTTACCTGGATGATCTACGACTGCTTTTTTGTTTAGTGATAGTTGTTCATGAGTCCCTTGTTTGTCCTGAACAGTTAAACTGCCTGCTGTTCTTCAGAAAAATCCTTCAGGTTCCATAAATTCTTTGGTTTTCCAGCATTTTTGTGTATTTGAACCCTTTCCAACAATGACTGTATGATTTTGAGATCCATCTTTTCACACTGAGGACAACTGAGGGACCATGCATTAAGAGCTGGGGGTGAAAACTTTTGAATAGAATGAAGATTTTTTTGTTTTTTTTTGTTTAAATATACATATACAAATATACATCCCTTTGGAAGCAACAGAAGATACTTGCATGATTCCCAGAAGACAAATTAAGTGCAGTCACTTCAAATTCAAAAGTTTTTCTTAATGCATCTTGTTTCTGTCTGGAGCATCAGTGAATGTTTGAACCTTTTTTTAAAACACAAGTTTGAGTTCCTCAGTTGTCCTCAGTGTGAAAAGATGGATCTCAAAATCATAGTCATTGTTGGAAAGGGTTCAAATATGCAAACGATGCTGGGAAACTGAAGAATCAGCAGGATATGGAATTTATTTTAGTATTATGTCGAGAAAGTATGACCCAAAAAAACAAAGATGTCACTACCAAAACGTCATTAAATGTTTCAGAAGTGACATCTTTGTTTTTTGGGTGTTATCCCATAAAATTGTCACTACTGAAACAGTCACAACCAAAACATGTCTTCATTGTTTCGGTGGTGACAAAAGGGAACACGTAATCCTTTATTTAGGGGAAATAAACAACATTTTAGTACAGTATTTTATCTTGTCACTACCGTAACAGTCACGGCCGAAATATTTTGTGAAGTTTTGGTAGTAAGATCTTTTTTTTTTTTTTGGGGGTGTTGTCCCAATAAAAAAAAATGACCCTACTGAAACAGTCACGACCTATACTAGGTTTGGGAAAAATAAACAAAATTTTTGCAGTTGTGCAAACTTTTAGTATTTTAATATGTTTTAGTATGTGGGTTAAAATTTTGTAATGTGATGTGATCACTACCAAAACATTACTGTCACTACCGAAAATGTGCTGTCACGATGTTTTGTCAAAAATAAAGTACACTGAATTATCAGCTAAGACGTTATGATAGTGTTTGGTTCAGTGTGTACCAAACTAACGAATCCTTCAATTTAAAATCAGAATGATCAACTTTTTGCCTTTTACAAAGAAGAAAATTTGATTCAAAATACAACAAATCTCATAAATCACACTTGAAATATTGTTAAAATTGCAATTGTTATTGATTTACCTCAGAAAAAAATCTATATTTACAATTTTCAAAATGATCGATTTTTCTTTTATGCCAAAAATCATTAGGATATTAAGTAAAGATTATGTTCCATGAAGATATTTTGTCAATTTCCTAGCGTAAAAATACCAAAACTTAATTAGCCTTTTTCACACTTCCGTGTTTCTGGCTTCCGGATTGGCGCTGGCAGGGTAAAAGTTTTTCCGGTGACAGCAGCGGCTGTACTTAACAAGCGTAAGTTCGGGAATCTAAGTCTATTTTTACAAAATAGAAACTATGATACTATGATATATACCGGGGTTTTACTCTAAAAATAGCAAACATTTTTTCTAAAACTTATAATTAATTTCCGATTTTTGTGAAAAAGGCTTATTTTCGATTAGTAATATGCATTGCTAAGAACTTCATTTGGACATCTTAAAAGCCAATTTTCTTAATATTTAGGTTTGTTGCACAGATTTCAAATGGTGGTATCTTGACCAAATATTATCCTATCCTAGCAAATCATACATCAATCGAAAGCTTATGTACCTAAGAAAAACGGACACTTACGACTGGTTTTGTGGTCCAGGGTCACATTTATAGATCATACAGTGATGCTGTTTTCTATGGGAAAGGACAGTCACAGAGCACTTAAATCTAAATAGACACTCGTGATTCACAGAGGTTGTTGTTGTGGTTTTTAAAGGGAGTGTTCAGACCCAAATAAAAAGTCTTCATTTAGTTGTTTTGACGGATTTGTTAAAACGGACTATTCCCCAGCATTTTCCATTCTGTTATATTCAGAGACGTAATAAGCCGCCTCCACAGTAGTTACAAATTTAATTGCTGGAAAGAAAACCAGAGTCCAGATATTGTGTAAAACAGAGATCTGTGAGTCACTAAACAGCAACACGACTACCGGCAAATAACGTCTTCATCTCCTGCTTCTTCTCCTGCAGGGAGTCAAGTGTTTTGACTTCAGCTTCTCTCTCGGGCTGCTGGCGACTGCTGGAGCGGGTCCGACTGTCAGGCTGTGGAACCGCTATGTGACCTCCCGCCCCACTGCGGTTCTGCACAGTCACCAGACCACTGTGGTGGATGTGCTTATTCACCAAGCATTGGGAAAGATCTTCAGCTACTCCAAGGACGCTGTTAGTTTTCCTCCTACCAGATGTGCAAAACACAGAGAGAGCTGTTTAAAAGATCCTGTGGTTGGAGTCACGGAAATCTCAAGACGACGACATTTCTTTAGATAAATTCAGTGCAATTCTTGAAAAATTCTTAGGAAGTTCACAAGTATTTTGTTAAAGGATTAGTTCACTTCCAGAACAAAAAATTACAGCTAATTCTCAGATAACTCACTCCCTTGTCATCCAAGATGTTCTTGTCTTTCTTTCTTCAGTCATAAAGAAATTTGTTTTTTTGAGGAAAACATTTCAGGATTTCTCTCCATATAGTGGACTTCTATGGTGCCTGCGAGTTTGAACTTCCAAAATGCAGTTTAAATGCAGCTCAGCCGAGGAAGAACGATCTTATCTAGCGAAGCAATTGGTTATTTTCAAGACAGGGTATGACGATTTTCTCCTCCAACTTCAAAACCGCCCTACATCGCTGCAGAAGTACCGACGAAGTGTTTACAAAGTTAACGTGCAAAGAAGATCAAATGCCCTTTACAAAAAAAAAAAAAAAGGTAAAACAGCGATGATTTTGAAGCTGGAGAAGAAAATGAGATGGGAGTTTTTCGACATACCCTAACTTTCTTGAACCGAAATACACAGAGTATGCATTTGTGGTTAAAATGTGTATGCATTGTACATTTTTTTTACAACATAACCAATTGTTTCGCTAGATAAGACCCTTCTTCCTCGGATGGAACCGATAGTCCTTTAAAGCTGCATTTAAGCTGCATTTTGGAAGTTCAAACTCAGGGAACATAAGAAGTCCACTATATGGAGAGAAATCCTGAAATGTTTTCCTCAAAAAACATTTGGTTTACGACTGAAGAAAGAAAGACGTGAACATTTTGGATGACAAGGGGGTATTATCTGTACATTTTTGTTCTGGAAGTGAACTTTTCCTTTAAGAAGTTATTTGTGATGGTTTTTGAAAAGATAATCAAGAATTGAGTGCCTAAGCTTTTTTCTCAAAGGAATAATTAAAGAATAATAATACAGTTTTTGCTGAAAATGTGCTCACTCTCAGGCCTTTTGAGTTGTAGATTAGTTTGTTTCTTTATCAGAAATAATTCAGAGAAATTTAGCATTACAAACACACAGCTTTTGGCTTCTCAAGATGTTAAATGGTGGATGCACCTGTCAAGTTTGAGATTTTAGGCTTTTTGGTGTTTCATAAAGTGTTTTTTTCAGACTAGTGGAAAGAAAACACCCAAAAGACACTGTTAAGTGTTTCTTTAATGGCACTTTATCTATTTCTGTCAATAGATTTCAATTACAATACATAATTTTAAAGGCCAAGAGTTTTTTTCTCTTACACTGATCCATGAATCTCCACTTCAGTAACACTTACACACACTTTACATTTTTACTCCTGTCTATTTCCTGAAGGCTTTTACAGAAGCATTTGTTCATATAGAATTATCTTGATTTTATAACATTTTACTCCCCCAAAAATGGTAAAAAAATATTGTTTTCTGTCTGTTCTAATTTTTTTCTGAATCATGGAGTGACACTATGAGATACCCAAAATTCCCTCTGTAAAAACACTTGACTCTAGTACGTCAAAAAATTTTAAACAAGAATTTTGAAAATTCATTTTGACTTTATCCAGTGTTTAGATTTTTGTACTAGAAATGTATGCAAACTAGCACGTATTTCATTAAATAATGGCTCATTTGCATGTTTATATCTGTAATTTTTTGCAATTATCAATATAATCAATTAACTGGGTAAGGCAATAACTATCAGTTGTTGTTTACCCTATTCACCAGCAGTGTCTCGCTTTAAAGTTTCATACAGATTTGATGTCTCTTGGCATGAGAAATGAAAATCATGCAATAGAAGTCAAAGATAATTAGTTGAAATGCAAGTCAAAAGCTCTTGGTCTCTTTCTGTGTCACCTTTCAGGTGCTGAAACTATGGGATATTCCTTCCCAACAGTGCTTAAAGACAATCCCCCTGCAGTTCCCTAATATCCATCTAGGCTTTACCCCTGAACACGGCAGCTTTCCTCTGCTCCTGAGCCTGACGGCGGATCCTGTGCTGCTGGTGACCTGCAGAGAATATCTGGCTGCGCTGCATCTGCACAAGAGCGAATCCAGCAGCACGTCTGGGATTTACACCTGCGCCCTCTATAATCCTCATCTCCAGCAGGTTGGTGTTTGGGTTGGTTTGATTGACGGTTTGTGGAGTAAAAATTGTAGGTTCTTATTTTAACGTGGTCTAGGTAATCACAGCCTGCGCTGACTCCACACTGACGCTGTGGGATGTGAAGGCAGGCATTAAGAGGATGGAGATAAGGAACGCTCATGGAAAAGAGGAGGTTTCCTGTATGGCACTAGACATACATCAGCGCAGACTGATCTCTGCTGCCACCAATGGCACTATCAAGGCAAGTGTAAGAGTTAATTTAGGTTTGGGTACAAGTCTGATGCATTAATAATCGCAGAGTCTCTTTAAAGGGGTCATCAGATGCAAAAATAACTTTTCCATGTTGTTTGAACATTAATGTGTGTTGTCAGTTTGTGAACACAACCACCCTACAATGATAAAAATCCACCTAGTGGTATTTTTTTAATCTTTAAAAGTATTATCTCCTTTTTAAAATCAGGTCATTCTCAGCTTCTCGTGGGTGTGGCTACACACAGACAGAGGCCCCTCCCATAACAGTTGATTGACATGAGCGCCTTACCTTAGCCCCGCCCTCACCGAGCTCAAACAGTCCGAATATGATCGCCATTGGCAAGAATGTCTCCGATTGAGGTGCTCTGTTGTTGGATGTAATAATGAACACAGCAGTCATCATTTACTCCCGACATCTGAGCCGCTGAAGACACAGAGGATTAACGTTACTTTCGTTTATGAAAGGAAATTGCCGATCCCAATCTATATATTTATCTATGTTCTTGTGAATCATTCGTGATGCAGATTTACCCACAGCAGAAGTGAGAATAAGGGTTTATTTATGCATCTTTGCAAACAGCCTTTCTTAATAATGTGCTTGTTGGCAAGTTTCACCACTAAACATGGCTAAATGGGGCTAAAGTAAACATTACAGCTTGTAATCCCTCAGCAGAGAGGGGCGGGGCGAGCAGAGCTCATTTGCATTTAAAGGAACATGCAATAAAATGAGTTGAGTTTTTGCAAAGCGGATTTTGACAAGGTAAAAGGGTGTTTTTTACACTACTATTGAGAATTTTTAACCAAAGTATATTATAGACTTTTCATTAAGACCCTAAAGAATCATATGAACTTATGTAAAATGGGCATCTGATGACCCCTTTAAGGTGAGTCATTTTTGTGGGCAGCTATTTCAGTCATGCAAGTACAGCTGCTATCTCTTTGAATGGGGAAGCATTGATTTCTTCAAAGCTGATCAAAATTCTTCAAATTTTTTTAAAGGCTTCTCTTCTGCTCACCAAGCTTACATTTATTTGATTCAAACTACAGCCAAAACAGTACAAGTTGGAAATATTTTTACTATTTAAAATACCTGCTTTTTATTTGAATATATTTTAAAATGTAATTTATTTCTGTAATGCGCAGCTGAATTTTCAGCATCATTACTCCAGTCTTCAGATCACATGATCCTTCAGAAATCATTCTAATATGCTGATTTGCTGCTCAAGAAACATTTCTTCTTATTATCAATAATTAAAACAGTTGAGTATATTTTTATTTCAGGGTTCTAAGCTTTTGTAACATTATATACTATACCATTCAAAAGCTTGGAGTCAGTATCTTTTTTATTATTTAGCAAGGATGCTTTAAATTGATCTAAAGTGATGATAAAGATATTTATAACATTATGAAAGTTTTAGATAAATGCTTTTCTTCTGAACTTTTTTATTCATCAAAGAAACCTGAATAAATTCTACTTTTTTCAATATAATAATAATAATAAATATTTGTTGAGCAGCAAATCAGTATATTAGAATTATTTCTGAAGGATCATGTGACACTGAAGACTGCAGTAATGATGCTGAAAATTTAGCTTTGAAATCACAGGAATATTTTTTTTAAAAATATATTCAATAGAAAACTGCTATTTTAAATAGTAAAAATATTTCAAAGTGTTACAGTTTTTGCTGTATTTTGAATCAAATAAATGCAGGCTTGGTGAGGCAGAAGAGACATCTTTAAAAACATTAAAAATCTTACTGTTCAAAAATGTTTGTCTGGTAGTGTATTTAAATGAATTAATACAATTTTGCTTTACTTTTGTTTTTTTAAACACAAAGGCATAATATTTTCATATTTATTTTAAAAATAAGAATTCATATTTAGTTATTTAATTAAGTAATATTTTGCTTTTTAAACTAAAGCATAATATAATACTATTATATGAATACATATAAAAATGAATATTTCATTATTTATTAAAAAATAATAATATTCTATTTTTTTATTTTAAATTTTTAATTTAAAAGTTTAAACTGTATTTAAAACTGAAAAAAAATCTGCTCAGCTGTTTTCAACATAATATTATTAATAATAATAATAATAAATGTTTTTTTGAGCCGCAAATCTGAATATCTGAACAAATTACATTTGAAAAATTCAAATAGAAAGCAGTTATTTTAAATAGTAAAAATATTTCAAAATTTTACTGAATTTTACTTGGTGAGCAGAAGAGACTTATTTCAAATACATTAAAATGTTCGACTAGTGTGATTCCCACAGCATTTCATTCTGTGTCCTCTTCATTTTCAGATGCATCTGCAACACCAAAGAATGACGACATAATCAATATTGTCCTGTTTCTCCTTTGAAAATATATTGATATTTCTGCACGTGCAATTAATCTGTGTTGATTTAAATTGAGAACTGCTGCTAATTGGCCATTTTATTGCTATGACTTCTGTCAGTAACAAGTACACTCTCATGCCATAGGTGTGGAACTTACTGAATGGCCTCAATCTTCATAAACTCGAAACCGTCTCCAGCGCAGAGGTCACCGGGGTCATCTGTCACCATGACAACCAGCTTCTCGCCACAGGCTGGAGTCGACTGATCTCTCGGTACAGCATTGCGTTTTCAGACGTAAGGGCCGCTTTGTGTCTCATCATACACACTTTAATGCCTACTTAAAAGCAAAATGGGCTCTTAGCCAGAATACACACATTATGTGCATTTTTCATAGTTCTCTTCAATTGGGTGTGTGCTTTTGTGGTCATACCTAGAGACGTCTATGACAACAAAGTGGGTTTTAATGGCGGTCTGACACAGCAGAACCAGAGATCTCAGACATTTACTCAAGTGTATCTGTGAGTACAGGACATTTATGTGAAAGCAGACCTGTCCTGGAAGTCTGGCCGTCAGCACAGGGAGGATATCCTGGCCATGGATTACTGTCCATGTCTGGAACTGCTGGCTACTGGGAGCTACGATGGAGAGATCATTATATGGAGCATGGCTCTACAGAAGCCCATCACACGACTGCAGACAAACCAGCAAGAGACGTTAGTATGAATAGAGAACTTCACTTCCAGAACAAAAATGTACAGATAATGTACTCACCCCCTTGTCACCCCCATGTTCATGTCTTTTTTCTTTGTTTTTTGAGGAGAATATTTCAGGATTTCTCTCCATATAGTGGACTTCAATGGTGCCCCAGAGTTTGAACTTCCAAAATGCAGTTTAAATGCAGCTTCAAAAGACTCTTAACCAGTGTTTCCCAACCTTTTTTCTGCTGCGGCACAGTTTTGATAAGTAAAAAATCCAACGGCACACCACTAAGCACTAAAAAAAAAGAAGAAGAAGAAGATTTTTCTTTTATTTTTCTTTTCAATTCGCCATCAGAGTTGGTATTTTGGCTTTATATATGTGACCCTGGACCACAAAACCAGTCATAAGGTTAAATTTTACAAAACTGATGTATCACATGAAAGCTCAATAAATGAAGCTTTCTATTGATATATGGTTTGTTAGGATAGGACAATATTTGGCCGAGATACATCTATTTGAAAATCTGGAATCTGAGGGTGCAAAAAAATCTAAATACTGAGAAAATCACCTTTAAAGTTGTCCAAATTAAGTTCTTAACAATGCATATTACTAATCAAAAATTACATTTTGATAGGTTTATAGTAGGAATTTTACAAAAAATCTTCATGGAACATGATGTTTACTTAATTTCCTAATGATTTTTGGCATAAAAGAAAAATCAATAATTTTGACCCATGCAATGTATTTTTGGCTATTGCTACAAATATACCCAAGCGACTTAAGACTGGTTTTGTGCTCCAGGGTCACATATGATCGGATATTTGCACTTAACATCTATTGAAAATCATGCTTAATTTTTTTTTGACGAGCAAATGATGGATGTATGTTTTGTCTGTAATTAGAATGGCCGCATCTGAGGCAGTAAATTAATCGCATTAGGTTTTAAAGGTTTACAGGTTATAAAGTTTATTGTAGGGATGCACCGAAATGAAAATTCTTGGCCGAAACCGAAAACGAGGAAACCAAGGCTGAAAACCGAAAGACCGAATGAAATTATGCCAATTATTAGTACCACTGCATTTATGGCTATGACTGTGTACTAACCTTACTAAAATCAAGGCATTGCAATTGCATAAATTAATATTAAAGTTTGAAAGAATAAATCAATTACAAATTATGAAAATATTTATTTAGCACATTGCAACAATGCACAGTATAAAATAAAATTCAAACACACCTGACAACCTGCCCGGTCTTATATAGCGAAACGATCGGTTATTTAAAATAAAAATTACAATTTGTATACTTTTTAGTCTCAAACGCTCGTTTTGGCTCTGTGTGTACTCTGTGCATTCTGGTTCAAAACAGTTAGGGTAATCACATTTTCTCATCCAACTTTCCAATCATCCTACATCGCTGCAGAAGTACCGACCCAGTGTTTACAAAGTGAACGAGCGAAGAAAATCAAACACCCTTTACAAAAAAAGGTAAAACAGTGATGTAGGATGATTTGGAGGTTGGAGGAGAAAATGAGATAGGAGTTTGTTGACATACCCTCACTGTTTTGAGCTAGACAGTTCATGCAGAGCTAGACAAGACCAGGGTTTGAGGTTAAAAAGTGTACAAACTGTCAATGTTTTTAGAAAATAACCAATCATTTCGCTAGATAAGACCTTTGTTCCTCGGCTGGAATTGTTTAGAGCCTTTTGAAGCTGCATTTTGGAAGGTCAAACTCTATAGAAGTCCATTATATGGAGAGAAATCCTGAAATGTTTTCCTCAAAAATCAAGAACATCTTGGATGACAGTGGGGTGATCATTAATTTACATTCTCTGTAAATTTTTGTTCTGGAAGTGAACTTCTCCTTTAAGTACACACATGTGCTCCTAGACTATTTTTGGAAAATAAGTATTCAGCAGCTTGCTAGCCAATCATAAGACAATTTACATAACATAAATCTTGCAAAAATGGCCCGTTTGGTTTTAAGGGTCAGAGAGAGGGTGGAAAATAAATGGAAAACAAATTGTTTCTGGATAAGAAAGCATAACTAACCACATAAGTGGACTTCAGTAGGGAATACAGTATGAATAAATGTAAAAAAAAGTGTACAATAAGGCCTCTATAAATATCCCTGCAATATATATATAATGTTTTGAAACTAATGTTGCATGATTATCAGTAAAATGTCCATGTGCTGAGACCTGAGAGTTGTTTCAAATCATGCACAGCGAGAGAAAAATGCAGAAAATGATTGTGGCCATCAATTGGTTTTGCACTATTAAAAACAAAGATTGTAGGAAAATGCTATTACAGTCATTCTACTTGTTTAAAACAATTTGTTACTTGCTGTTTCTTCATTATTTTTTACATTTTCACTGCAAAAAATGCTTTTCTTACTTAGATTTTTGCTGTGTTTCAAGCCAAAATATCTACAAATTAAAAAAAAAATCAGTCTAGACAAGTAAAAATTATTTTCTTTCCTTAAGTGTGTTTGAGCTGTTTTCTTGAAATAAATTATTTTTCTTACCCTACTGGCAGATTATTTGTGCTTGTTCTAAGCAAAAATCACTTAATTTTGACTTTTTGAAGAAAATAGTTTTTACTTGTCTAGAAAATCCTTTTTGATTTAAGAAATTTTAGATATTTTGGCTGAAAACAAGACAAATAATCTAAATAAGACAATTTTTTTGCAGTGCTGCCATTTCTAAGTGCTAACTGTTTGAAATAACATTCTACACCAATTTTTTCAGTGTAGGATCCAAGTGGAAACCCAACACAGTGCAAAAATTATATTGCAAAAGTAAAGAAAATTGGTCTTAAATATCACATTTCATTAAAATTGTGATAAAATCCATATGCCAAACAATTTGGTATATTATTTACATGACATGTCTGAAAATGTTTTGATTTCTGAATGTCTCCTAATAATAATTCACTTGCTATCCTAACAAGACTTATTTCTTTACTTGATTTCGTCATCTGATTATTTACATTTAACAGTCCTGCATCATTTTTGGATTCTGAACCACTAAGACAGGTTCTGTTTTCTCTACGTTAGTTGATGTAGTGAAATACTGTATAAATGAGATGTGCTTCTGTGTGTGTAGAGATCATCTGCCTGTTCATAGACTGCTGTTCTTGCAAAGACGAGCCCAGCAGAGTCATTTGAGAAGCGGCGCCGTGTTAATCAGTTCACAGGCTGGATTTGTCCGCTGGTGGAGCGTCTGTGGGCCCAGACACAACCTTGGTAAACATAATAACTGAGAGCAACTGATGACAACTTAACATCACAAACACTGTAATATAGAGCTGTATAAATTGAGGACTGATTTTAATTGCACTCTTCTTTAAAAACCATAATATGTACCATACACTGCTGAAAAAGTCTGGAATAATTAAGATTTTTAATGTTTTTAAGAAGTCTCTTCTGCTTACCATAGCTGCATATTGTTACTATTATAAAGTCTGCAATCTGCAAAATGTTAATTATTTTAGCAAAATAAGAAGAATCATACAAAATGCATGTTATTGTTTATTTAGTACTGACCTAAAAATATATTTTACATAGATGTTGTTTACATATAGTCCACAAGAGAAAATAATTGTTGAATTTATAAAATGTTTACCTCCCCTTGAAAAATCCTTCAGCTCCCATAAATTCTTTGGTTTTCCAGCATTTTTGTGTATTTGAACCCTTTCCGACAATGACTGTATGATTTTGAGATCCATCTTTTCACACTGAGGACAACTGAGGGACTCATATGCAACTATTACAGAAGATTCAAACACTCACTGATGCTCCAGAAGGAAACAACATGACTTAAGAGCTGAGCACAACTTTTGAACACAATGGGGATGTGTACATTTTTCTTATTTTGCCTAAATATAATGTTTTATTCATTTAGTACTGCCCTTTAGAAGCTACAGAAGATACTAACATGTTTTCAAGAAGTCAAAATAAGTTAAATTTACCCTGAACTTTACATTCCAAAAGTTTTCACCCCCGGCTCTTAATGCACGTTTTTTCCTTCTGGAGCATCAGTGAGTGTTTGAACCTTCTGTGATAATTGTATATGAGTCCCTCAGTTGTCCTTAATGTGGAAAAATGGATCTCAAAATCATACAGTCATTTTCAGAAAGGGTTCAGATACACAAAAATGATGGAAAACCAAAGAATTTGTGGGAGCTGAAAGATTTTTCTGAAGAACAGCAGACAGTTTAACTGTTGAGGACAAACAAGAGACTCATGAACAACTGTCACTAAACAAAAAAACACAGCTGTGGATCATTCAGGAAACAACACAGTATTAAGAGTCAAGAGGATGTAAACTTTTTATAAATTCAAGTAGTATTTTCTGTTGTGGACTATATGTAAACATTGTTTATGTGAAATATCTTATTCAGGTCAGTACTAAATAAACAATAACATGCATTTTATATGATCCCTCTTTGATTGGTCAAATAATTAACATTTTGCAGATTCTGAAAGGGGGATGTAAACTTTTGACCTCAACTGTAGAGCTGTTAATCACAAAATTCCTTGCTTCATGGAGCCACGGACGCTCAACAATAGCTGAAAAATCTTGTTTCAATCTGATCGTCTGGCTTCCAATCAGTTTCTCGCTGCACAGATGTTTCTCAGATGAAACGCACAAAGCAGTTGATTAATGATTTGTTTTGCCAATCATTTCTGATGCAGGACAGTTCTATGCGCCTGATGGATCTAATGAGAGAGTGATGGGTTTAAGCACAGATCAGGAGAATAGTCTACTTGTCACTGGAGACACAGCCGGATTCATCAAAGTCTGGGACATCTCACAGTATGCCCTAAACGCTGTGGATATGGAGGTATAGAAAAGATTCTCAGTTTACCTTTTTGAGCTCAGTATCTCAGTATCAATTTGATAACATGGAGAATGTGTCTCTCTCTTAGTCTGGAGAAGATCTGCCTCAACTGATGCACTCTTGGAGGGGCCATGAGAGAGCGATAGTGAGCAGCGAGGTTTTGGTGTACGAATCTCAACTCTTCATTCTGAGCGCGTCTTTGGATCGCAAAGCCTGTCTCTGGACCACTCAAGGAGGTTGTGTGGGCTGTTTTGGACAGGAACAGCAATGGGATTTGAAAAATCCAGACACTTATCAAACCAACAGGTATAATGCCGTGAGCATTCTCTTGGTGCACTTCCTCTGATCTTTTAATTTCTTGTGAAGGAGACAATAGGCCCCATGTATTCAAACAGTATCCCAGAAAGGCTGACCTTTGCCCTGGCTGGCATCCATCTGCGCTAGTTTCGAAAGAAAGATTTCCAATGCTTATTAACAAATTCATTCTTAAAAGGTGCATTTACTTATCAGGGTCAGATGACTTGTTTACAAAGTGCTGAATACTTAAAACTTTTTTTTATAGATTTGATACTGGTTTACGTATTTTCCAAAATAAAGAAGTGCAAGTGCTGTGAGGTTTCACCACTTATGCATTAGCAAATGCCACACGCATAGCCATTTTTGTAAATTTGTAGAAGAATCATGTACCTTTTAGTTTAAAGGTAGGGTTGCTGATTTCGAAGAGGCTACCAATAGCAAGCGTTTTACTTTTTTACTTAACTACCTAGTATATATGTACTAAATTGCATAAAAGATAAAATTTATAATACATTTAAGTTGAAAGTTTAAATAATTTTTTCTTATCCAGATACAAGGGTGTTTGGGTATTTATGTAAGCCCTTTCCACCAAGAATTCTGCAAGAATAAAAAAGGTAATTGCGACTTTTTATTTCACAATTCTGACATTTTTTTCTCAGAATTGCGTGATAAACTTGAAGTTATGAAATCAGAATTGTAAAATATAAACTCGTAATTCTGACTTTTATCTCAGAATTGTGAGTTTATATAATTGTGAAAACATATCAGTCATTTATTTCCCTCAAAATTGGACTTTATTAACTTACAATTGCGAGTTTATATCTCAGGATTCTGAGAAAATTTAATTGTGAGAAACTCGCATTTGTGAGAAAAAAAGTCAGAATTGTGAGAAAAAAGGTCAATTGTGAGATACAAACTCGCAAATCAGTTTTTATCACAGCTTTAACTTTATAACTTGCAATTGTGAGTTAGTATTTACAAAAAAGTCAGAAATGCGAGATACAAACTCACCTTTGTGAGAAAAAAGTCAGAATTGTTAATTTTTATCTTTTATCAATTTCACAGTTCTGACTTTTTAACTTGTAGTTGAGAGTTAATATCTCACAATTATGAGAAAAAAAATCAGAATTGCAAGAAAAAAGTCAGTGCATTTGTGAAAAGTCAGAATTGTGAGTTTTGATCTCGCAATTTTTACTTTATTTCTCACAATTGCAAGAAAAAAGTCAGAATTGTGAGTTCATATCTTGCAATTGTGAGTTTATATCTCAAAGTTCTGACTTTTTAACTTGCATTATAAAGTTAATATCTCACAATTATGAGAAAAAGTCAGAAATGTCAGAAATCGCATTTGTGAGAAAAAAAGTAAATTGTGAGTTATCTCACAGTTAGAAAAAAAGTCAGAATTGTAAGACAAAAAGTCAGAATTGCATAATTGATTACCTGCTCTTATCTTCATCAGTGAACGCAGTCTAAAGCATCTTGCAAAAGTTGTGGCATTAGTTCTGCAACTAATTCTCCAGAAATGCAAGAAGTTAGTTAGTCAGCTCAAATCCCAGGCCAGATGTGAGTCTAACAGCTGGTGTATCTGTAGAATATTTGATCAGTGTCCACATATGGCACATATGGCAGGGCAGGTCTGGAACTGAACTCACTGAGAGTCTTTAGCAAATAAACCCCCAATGTGAAAGTAGTCAGTGGTCAGATATATCTGCCGTTTAAGCATTTGGCAGAAGCGGCAGCAACGTGTTGAAAGGTAAAAAGGTCCAGAGAGACCGTTCATATGGTTATTATTTCTGGAGTTGCCTGAAAATATCTAGTGCTTATGGAAATGCAGGGGAAATGGGACATCTGTCAAAGTGTCTAGTCATGGTGAGGAGTCTCTCCACACACTTCCTCCCCTGAATCACTAGACCACTTCAATCTGTTAGACCTGCTTTGGGCTCAATCCATCACATATACAGACAATCATACAGCTTCTGTCTTAAAGACACAGTTCACACATGCATAAAATTTACAATTCTGTTATTAATGATTTACCATCACAGATAATACTGAAATAAGCACTGCCCTCTTGATATGGCAGGTTTGCATGATGGACAGCAAGATTCTCTGCCAATTACAATGAGTTATTTCACTGTATTTCTCACACAGATGGCATTAGAAGACTTGAGTCATTTTGGGGTTTTTTTCTTACAAAACAAACCCATAAAATCTCAAAATGAATTGTGACTCTCATATTATTTTACTTAATTAAACAAGTTGGCGCACACATTCAGCAATGACTTAAAGGATTACTCCACTTCCAGAATAAAAATTTCCTGATAATTTACTCACCCTCTTGTCATCCAAGATATTCAACCATTAAGAATTTAAGTTTTTTGAGGCAAACATTCCAGGATTTTTCTCCATATAGTGGACTTCAATGGTGCTCAACAGATCGAAGGTTAAAAAAGCAGTTTTAAGGCAGCTTCAAAGGACAAAAAAAGGACAAAAAAAATAAGATTTAGTTTCTTATTTAGAGTATCAGTTAGTTAAAATACTGAAAAAGAAGACTGTTGGTAACGTTGGACTTTCATTGTCTGAATAAAAAATACTGAGATGTTTCTCAAATTATCTTTTATGTTCCATAGTTTATGTTAGAGTTAGACCACTGTAGTCTAAATGTTTGTGTGTAATACATTTTATGCTGAATCAAATAAAATGTTTCTTTCTAAAACTACTATTTGTAATATAGTTCATACTTTCTCATTTAACACAATAATGCTTTAAAAAAAATTTGTGTAATTTTAGAGCCAAATTTAAATTGCGATTAATTAGATTAAATTTTTTTATTGACTGACAGCCCTATATAAAATATAAACGAAACACTGTCAAAATATATAATAAGCTATATCATAAGCAATCACTTTGGCATAAATGCACAGTATTCATTATTTCCATCTTGGATATACCTCCAAGATGGCGGCGCATGCACACGCAGCGGCTTCTCTCTCTCCCGACCAAACAGTGTTTTCGTGTTTTTCGTTCTGTAAACCGCCGGTGGCGGACTTTGTGTTTATATCAATGACGCTTGGTGCCGCGATGCTGTTGTAGTCTGCAAATACTGCTCACCAGTGTTGGAATTTATGGTTATTAAGTGCCGGCCGTTCTACCTACCGAGGGAATATACAGCTATACTGCTGTGTGCTGTGTACATCCCTCCCACCTCCAACAACTACAGGAGCGAGGCACTAAATGGACTGTACCAGCACATCAGTGAGCAGCAAACAGCTCACCCTGATGCTTTTCTCATCGTGGCTGGGGATTTCAATCAAGCAGACTTAAAGAGTGTGTTTCCAAAAATACAGCAACACATTGACTTTCCAACATGGGGAAATAACACACTGGACCTTGTTTACACCACCCAGAGAGGAGCTTACAAAGCTTTCCTCTGATCACATCACTGTTATGCTAATGCCCTCTTACAGACCGCTCGTTAAAGTCACCAAACCGATTTGTAAGCAGATACAAGTGTGGCCAGAGGGGTCTTCAGAGGCTTTACAGGACTGCTTTAACACCACAGACTGGAATATGTTTAAGCAGGCTGCCACTTACAACAACACCACTGACCTCCAGGAGTACATAGAGACTGTTACAGCCTACATTAACAAATGCACTGAGGATGTAACAGTCACCAAAACCATCACTGTCCGTGCCAACCAAAAGCCATGGATGACAGGGGAGGTCTACAGGCTGCTGAAAGCTCGGAACGCTGCCTTCAGAGCTGGAGACGAGGGGAGTCTGAAGACAGCTAGGGCCAACCTGTCCCGTGGCATCAGAGAGGCTAAGAGACAGTACTCCAGAGGAATATCTCGTCGCTTCAATGACAGCAGAGTAGGGCTGTAACGTCCCAGTCGATTAGTCGATTAATTGGTCGATACGGTCTGGTTCGACCAAAATTCTGATTGGTCGATTTTTTGCCGCGCTCATTTCATCAGTTTGGCCGTGCTTATTTCATCAGGTGGAAAGCACTAATTGCTAATGGGGGTGTTTTCAGAGCACCCCTGTTTCACAGGTAACAGTCTGTTTTCAGAACACCCCCATTGTTTTCACTTTTTTGGATTAGCCCAACCCACTGGAGAAGAGAGACAGATAAGTAGGCTTTTGGGGCCGTTCACATGTAGCGTCTTTTGCACGATCAAGTTCGTTATTTCAAATGTAGATGCGCGTCTTGCGCGCGCATAATGGAAGCGACGCGCTCGTTTTTTCCGCTTCATCAGCTTCCTCACGTTTTTCCGTTACATTGAAACCTCAGCAGAAACAGCTCATCATTGTGGTCCAAGGATTTTCTGAACTTTATGATTTGTCAAGCCTCCATTATTTTGACGCTAATAGAAGCAACAATGCATGAGACGCATATACGCTTGGAGCTAGAGCGCAGCTGATGGTTGCTTAGAAACGGCAGACGCTTCCGGAGAGCAAGCGCCCGAGCGCTTTGTTGACAAGGAAGAAAGCATCACGCCTAGCGTTTTCCACGCATTTTTAGGCGCGACATGTGAACGGCCCCTCATCCAAACGGAAAAATAATATCACGGAAGGAATTGTTAAGTCTATTCGTGTCTCAGCCGCGTAGCTGAGCTCTAATGTCCAGCCTCGCTCTGTGCGAGCTGCGCAGAGCGGCTGAAATGATAGTGTCTGACAGTTATACTTATAACATATGACAAAAATAATTTTCTAAATTATGTTGCACATTCCTCAAAAGTTCTTGTGATATCACTAGTTGACAACATAGTACTGTTTTCAGAAATCACAGGCTATGATATTGCGCAGGTGCACGTGATGCACCGCTGTCAGAGACGACAGACTCGTGTGTCACTCATTTCAGGACAAAATAATTAGGTCAAAAATGATTAAATATACTGCAAAAAGCCTATAAGTTTTTTATGTTTATTTATAATTAATTTAGGCAGACAACAAGGCTACCAAGTACTGAGCACAGTACGTATCTAATTAATGTAATGTACGTTTTTTTTTCCTTCACAACGTCATTTTTAGTCGATTTTTAGTCGAAAGTTTCTGGACTTCAGTCGACCAAGATTTTCTTTGGTTGATTACAGCCCTACAGCAGAGACACACGGAGCCTGTGGCGGGGCATACAGACCATCACGGATTACAAGGCAAGCCCCCTCCACAGACCTGTGACAGCACCATCTCCCTGCTGAACGAGCTGAACACCTTCTTCGCTCGCTTTGAAGTGCAAAACAGCACCACAGCACAGAAGACCCCACCCCCTCCTGGTGACCAGGTGATAACTTTGTCCCCAGACAGTGTGAGGAGATCCCTCAGCAGGATCAACGCTCGCAAAGCTCCGGGTCCTGACAACATTCCTGGTCGTGTACTGAGAGACTGTGCAGTGGAACTCACTGATGTCTTCACAGACATCTTTAACATCTCACTCTCCCAGGCTGTTGTCCCCACCTGTTTCAAAGCCACCACGATCATTCCGGTACCAAAAAAGTCATCTCCCTCCTGCTTTAATGACTACCGTCCAGTTGCACTTACCCCCATCCTCATGAAGTGCTTTGAACGGCTAGTCATGCAGCACATTAAGTCTGTCCTTCCCCCCTCACTGGACCCCTTCCAGTTTGCATATCGGCCCAACCGCTCGACCGATGATGCCATCTCCACTGCACTCCACTCAGCACTCACACATCTGGACAAAAAAGACTCATATGTCCGAATGCAGTTCAGCATTTAACACTATAATCCCCCAACAGCTCACACAAAAACTGGTCCAGATGGGGCTCAGCACCTCACTGTGTAACTGGCTCTTGGATTTCCTCACAGGAAGACCACAAGCAGTACCGGTCGGCAGTAACACATCCAGCACTATCACTCTGAACACAGGGGCACCTCAGGGATGTGTGCTGAGCCCCCTCCTCTTCACTCTGCTGACCCATGACTGCACTCCGTCACACAGCTCCAACCTGTTCATTAAGTTTGCGGATGACACGACTGTGGTGGGTCTCATTAGCAACAGGGATGAGACAAACTACAGAAGCGAGGTGAGCTGCCTGGCCACGTGGTGCGGAGACAACAATCTCTCTTTGAATGTAGAGAAGACAAAGGAGATTGTTGTTGACTTCAGAAGAGCGCACACTCAGCACGCTCCTCTGACCATCAACGGTGCGTCTGTGGAGAGAGTGAGCAGCACCAAGTTCCTGGGTGTGCACATCACTGAGGATCTCTCCTGGACGAACAACACCACTGCACTGGCCAAGAAAGCACAGCAGCGTCTCTACTTCCTCCGCAAACTAAGAAGAGCAAGAGCACCAGCCCCCATCATGTACACATTCTACAGAGGAACCATCGAGAGCATCCTGTCGAGCTGCATCACTGTGTGGTTTGGAGCCTGCAATGCGTCCTGCCAAAAAACTCTCCAACGCATAGTCAGAGCAGCTGAGAGGATCATTGGTGTCCCTCTCCCCTCCCTCCAAGACATCTACAGCACACGTCTCACCAAAAAAGCCCTCTGCATAGCAGCCGATCCCACCCACTCAATGCAAAGCTTCTTCAGCCTGCTGCCGTCAGGGAGGAGACTGCGGAGTCTTCAGGCCAGGACCAGCAGACTGAAGGACAGCTTCATCCATCAGGCTGTCAGGAAGCTCAACTCTCTCCCTGCTCTGCCTCCACTCCCCTTACTCCCCTCTTCTGCCTCACAAACTTTCTGAACTCTGACACACACACACACACACACACACACACACACACACACACACACACACACACACACACACACACACACACACACACACACACACACACACACACTGACCTGCACCAGTCACTTTGTGCAGCATTGGTCTGCCAACTACCTCACACTGCTCACAAGACTGTTACAAGACTGCTCTGACATTTTTACACACTTACAAGCTCTGTTGCACTATATTGTTTACATGGTTTGCACTCTCTACCATGTGCCCTTACTTGTATAATGTATTTTTCATTTTATATATTATATGTTTATTTGTATTTATTCATATTTTTTAAATTCTACCTTTGTATTTAATGTTACTGTTTGTATTTAATGTTACTTTTTGTGTTTAATGTTACTTGTATGCACCATGGGTCTGAGAGTAACGCAATTTCAATTCTCTGTATGTCCTGTACATGTGGCAGAATTGACAATAAAGTTGACTTTGACTTTGACTCTGAAATGGCAAGCCTGAAAAACAGCACTACTTGTTGACTTTAAACATGCAAAGCTCACATTTATTTCATTAGACACTACTTTTGAAGTTTAAGGGTCACATTTCTGAATTTTAAGTCCTCAAATTTAAGACATCTTAAAATGATAATGAAGATGTTTGTTATACCATTTAAACATTTTTATGACCTTAAATTTAATCTGAACTTAATTTGAGACTTTAAGGATCCCTCTGCTTTCATTTTGTGGAAACAGCAGCTCAGATTGAAAGTTATTTTCCTTTCCTTTCAAACTTTTCCTTTTGTGTTCTGCAAAGAAACAACATGAATTTTGAAGAGACAAAATTATATATATATATATTTTTTTTTTTTTTGTGTAGATGCATTCATCCACTTACAGCTGGTTAATGTTTGATAGCATTATGCGACCACATGTCATGACATGGATGTGCACATCCTCACTGACCTCATCTGGAATTTGTGTGTTTTTGTTAATCATTGATGCTTAACGATGATACATTAACATCCCCCACAGAGAACGTACCAGTCCAATTAAAGAAGAGGAGAAGGAGAGGACAGAGGACAGCCAATCACGTGTCAGCGCTGGGAGTTTTATCTGCTGGGGTGAAAGTTCAGAAGTCACTGGGACAAGCTTTAGTGCGGGCAATAGTCAACAAACAGGTGGACTGAAACACACACACACGCACACAAAAACACACGCACAGGTTCCTTTAGCGAACAGTATGACCTCTAATATTTACACTGACCACTGACCAATCATGTGTTTAGTATGATTTTTTTTTTTTTTTTTTTTTTTTAGAAATATATATTTTTTTTAATCAAGGTTGCATAAAATTGATCAAAAGTGGCGGTGAAAGCATTTATAATGTTCTAAAAGATTGTATTTCAAATGAATGCTGTTCTTTTAAATGTTCTATTCATCTGTGAATCCTGAAAAATAAAATGTATGATGCTGTCCACAAAAATATTGGGCAGCACAAATGTTTTCAACATTGCTAATAATCATAAATGTTTGTTGAGCAGCAAATCAGCAAATCATGTACCACAAATCATTTGCTTTAGATCGGAACTTTGCGTATCGCAAAACATTTGATTAATATTGGGATTTGAGGACGTTGTTATTGATTTAGATCAGAACAGTTTTGTGAATCATTTCACAAATTGAATGATTCAAATCAAATGATTCACAGTAAGCGAAGTTCCGATCAGTCCAAAGTCAAATGATCTCTAATTATGGTTCGCAATTTGGTTTGCATTTGTAAGAAATATAGTCTGCCTCGACCCAGATTCCACTCCGCAATATATGTTTATTTATGCTTATTTCCCAAAATGGCTGAATTATTATAGAGTAGAAGTCAGTCAACGGTTTAGACCATTTGGGATAATCTCATCCCGAGCAAAAGGTGACCAATTGTAGAATGGGAATGGGTGTGAGACACTGAGAACCATCTCAGACAAAGGAGTGTCAGAACTTAAATAACATACAGACCACAGCTGTTACGACAGGAGCAACTTCATTTACATTAGGATAGTAAACTGGAATGCTATAAAATGTTTGAGCTAAGGATGTTCTGGTTTCATTCCGACTCCGTTGAACCCAAGGTACAACATGTACTTTGTCACTGCTATTTTGCAATAAACATCTTCATCGAGATCTTCAATGTCCTCATCACTTTTTCTTACACATTTTAATAGCAGGTTTTCATTTATCTATTTTTCTTTCTTTTTTTTTTTTAAAAGAGACATTGTTAAGTAAGATCTCTGATTGAAGTCCTTAAAAATCAAAAAAGAATTTAATTTTGCATTATCTGTACAAACCCAGATATATTCACATCGAAAACAGCTATTTTAAATTGCAATAATATTTCCAAATTTTTACAGTATTTTTAAAAATATGTGACCCTGGACCACAAAACCAGTCATAAGGTTAAATTTGACAAAACTGAGATGTATACATCACATGAAAGCTCAATAAATAAACTTTCTATTGATGTATGGTTTGTTAGGATAGGACAATATTTGGCCGAGATACATCTGTTTGAAAATCTGGAATCTGAGGGTGGAAAAAAATCAAAATACTGAGAAAATCACCTTTAAAGTTGTCCAAATTAAGTTCTTAACAATGCATATTACTAATTAAAAATTACATTTTGATATATTTATAGTAGGAATTTTACAAAAAAATCTTCATGGAACATGATCTTTACTTAATTTCCTAATGATTTTTGGCGTAAAAGAAAAATCAATAATTTTGACCCATGCAATGTATTTTTGGCTATTGCTACAAATATACCCCAGCGACTTAAGACTGGTTTTGTGGTCCAGGGTCACACATAAATGCAGCTTTGGTGAGCAGAAGAGAAAGACTTCCTTCAAAATATAAAAACATCTTAATCAGTACATTTGCACTCAATTCTCATAACAAGCCAAAAAACAAAACCCTTCAGTGTAGAGGCACTACTTGAAAAGCTGTGATTGTACTGACTGTAAAAGAGTGAGTGTTCGGCTCAGACCGACAGGATCTGGCAGTTTGCTGAGCTCACTTTCCTCAGCTCCGGCTCCCGGCCTGCTTTAAGTCCTCGTTATGCCAAAACAAGCGATTAACCGAGCCTCCTGACAGAGCTGGGTGTGTTACTCGGATCCTGCAGCTGTCTAGACGCTCGTCAGAGAATTAGACGTCTGCTCACGGTATCTTCTTGAGCACTGATTTATCCAAGCAGCTGCTCTGGGGATTCTGGAAAAACATAAAGGACATAAATTCACCCTTTTTGTGTGTGGATGAACAAATCTCTTTTGTTTATCAAAATCACTTTGGAATTAATGTTTTCATGATGTCAAAAATTACTTACAAATATTTTAATGTTTAAAATGTTTTCGATCTTTATATACACAGTGCCACTCAAAAGTTTGGGATCAGTAAGACTTGTAATGTTTTTTTAAAGAAGACTCTTATGCTCTTCAAGGCTGCATATATTTGATCTAAAACTCAGTAAAAAAACAGTAATATTGCAAAATGTTATTACAATATAAAATAATGTTTTTTATTATAATATAGTTTAAAATATAATTTATTTCTGTGATGCAAAGCTGAATTTTTATTAGCTGTTACTCCAGGCATCAGTGTCACATGATCCTTTTAGAAATCATTCTAATATGCTGATTTATTATTAGAATAATCAATGTTGGAAACTGATATTTTTTGGAACCTTTGATAATTTCTTCAGGATTCTTTGATGAATAAGTTACAAAGAATAGCATTTATTCAAAATATAAATCATTTCTAACAATGTAAATCTATGCCATCACTTTTTATTAATTGAACACATCCTTGGTGAATAAAAGTATTCATTTCTTTCAAAAAAGAAAGAATGCAAATCTACTGACCACAAACTTTTGAACAGTAGTGTATATTGTTGGAAAACCTTTCTATTTTAAATAAATAAAGTTCTTTTTAACCTTTTATTGATCAAAGAATGCTTAAAAAAATATCACAGGTTCTAAAAAAATATGTGGCAGCACAACTTTCCAACATTGATAATTCTAATAATAAATCAGAATATTAGAATGATTTCTGAAGGGTCATGAGACACTGAAGACTGGAGTAATGATGCTGAAAATATAGCTTTGTATCCCAGGAATAAATAACATTTTAAAATATATTCACATAGAAAACAGTTATTTTAAATTGCAATAATATTTCACAATATTACAGTTTTTTTATATATATTTTTTATCAAATAAAGGCAGACTTGATGAGCTTAAGAAACGTCTTTAAAAACCATTAAAAATCCCAAACTTTTGATCTGTAGTGTATATAAATATAAATAGTTTGAATAAACAAAAACAAATAGAAATGATAAAATCACAACAAAAGTACTAAAAAATGTAACTCGAATTAAAGAAAAAATGTATATAAATGTATAAAAGTATATAAAAAAAATTCAAAGTAATAAAACTAATAGTTCTGGTTCAGAAAGATGTCACATTACAGAATTTAAATGCATTAAATGATCAATTTAATTAATGTGTTAATATGTAATATTAATAATGTCTATTTCTCATTTCAGAATTAGCTCTAGATCTACAGAGACTCCATACGGCTCTGGAAACCCCAGAATCTGAGTGCATGTCTGACCGCAGCAGCTCTTTGGAAAAGTTCCCACTGCCAAAATACAGTAAGGTAAGTCAAGACATTGACATTTTAGTTCTGTTTATATGCTAAAACTAAAGTACTTGACTGTTTGTGAAGGATTTCTCTACACGGTCTTCACTGTGTCTCAGGTTCTCTCTGGAGATCATGTGGAGATGAAGATGAGTGCACCACAACGCAGGCCACGAGGTATTGGCCGTGAAAAGATCTGTCGCTTTGGGAACGAGTTCATGCCGTTTCAGCTTCTGGAGCTGCCGGTTAGTCAGTCTTTCCTTAAATGTTTAGTATGGCACAATCATTGGTGTTAACATGAGCATGACTTTGTTTTGAAATGGTGTGGACGGGTCAGTTGTTATGACATAGACACGCAAATTTTGATGTCATGAATAAGCAAACACTCAACTCATGGTTATTGATGAAAATGAAGTTATGCATGGATATTTTAACTCTATTATTGTTTTGAATAAATAGCCTATTAATTTTTTTAATCAAAAGTTTTTTAATGTCTCTTCTGCTCCCCAAGCCTGCATGTATTTGATCCAAACGTACAGCAAAAACAGTAAAATATTTTTACTATTTAACATAACTGTTTTCTATTTGAATGTGTTTTAAAATGTAATTTATTTGTGATCAAAGCTGAATTTTTTGTATCATTACTTTAGTCTTCGGTGTCACATGATCCTTCAGAAATCATTCTGATTTGCTTTTATTATGCTGAAAACAGCTGAGTATATTTTTTTCAGGTTTCTTTGATGAATAGAAAGCTCAGAAGAACAGCATTTATCTGAAATAGAAATCTTTTATAACATTATAAATGTCTTCATTATCTCTTTTGATCAATTTAAAGCATCCTTGCTAAATGAAAGTATCAATTTCTATAATTTCTTTCCCAAAAATTATACTGACTTGAAGCTTTTGAATGGAGAATACTGTAGAACACTACAAAAGCTTTTTATTTCAGATAAATGCTGATCTTTGGATCTTTCTATTCATCAAAGAATTCTGAAAAAAAAAAAATTATAGTTAAAATACATTTTTTACAGTGATATATATTTTTAAAGAAATTAAAGAAATAAATATATTTATATACTTTTAATTAATATAATAAAAAATCATATTTAAATATATAAATATATTTATTAAATATATATTGTTTTAAATATTGATATAGTAATAATAATAAATGTTTGTTGAGCAGCAAATCAGCATATTAGATTAATTTCTGAAGGATCATGTAAGACGGAAGACTGGAGTAATGATGCTAAAAATTCAGCTTTGATCTCAGAAATAAATTACATTTTAAAATAAAAAAGCAGTTATTTTAAATCGTAAAAATATTTCACAATATTACTGTTTTTTCAAATAAATGCAGCCTTGGTAAGCAGAAGACAATTCTTTAAAAAAACATTAAAAATGTTACTGTTAAAAAACTTTTGACTGGTAGTGTAAATAAAGTAATCTATCAATAAAATTCATATATATTTAATATTGTTATTAATAAAGTAGTCAAACTTAATTAAAATACTACAAAATTATATTTTTTAATATTTATGTTTTGCTCTTTTTTCTCTTAACTTGTTTTGGTTTGTTTCCCAGTTTCTGCTCATATAAAATAAAATTAAATACTAAAACATAAATAAATAAATAAAAACAAGCATAAGTATATCAGAAATAATAGAGGTATCTTATATATCTATCTATGAGCAAAAGTTTTTAAAAAGTTTTTTTTTAATAACAAATGTAAAATTGTATATAAAACACCAAAATAAAATCAATATAAAATAGTTTAAAAACAAAATTTAGAAAACCTATTGGAGATGCTTTTATTTTACAAAGTGATGGGTAAAAACTGGCCATGCTGAAATGTGGTGAAGATATGTCCACACTGCAAAAAATGCTTTCCTTACTTAGATTATCTGTCTTGTTTCCAGCCAAAATATCTAAAAATTCTTAAATCAAGAAGGATTTTCTAGACAAGTAAAAATTGTCAGAATTAAGTGCATTTATGTTTGAAACAAGCAAAATATATAAAAACAACAAGCAAAAATTGCTTACCCCATTAACAGATTATTTTGCTTGTTCTAAGCAAAAACTCGCTTAATTTTGACTTGTTTTTTCTGAAAACAAGACCATGTTCACTCGTCTAGAAAATCCTTCTTGATTTAAGAATTTTTAGATATTTTGGCTGGAAACAAAGACAAAAAAAAAATCTAAGTAAGAAAAGCATTTTTTGCAGTGAACATACCTGTGGCTGCATGATACTGGGCACTGATTGAAAGCTCTGTGAAACCAGAAGAAGAGAAAAACAAAGACACCACCCAGTATTTTTACCCCTTGTGTGATGAGAACAGCACAGAATTTTGCGTTCAGCGTTTGTTGTGTGTTTGTTTCCATGAACGCCTCAACACACTGAAGTTTTGCTTGGCTAGTGAAGCCTTTGCTGAGGTGGAATGAAAATACTCAAAGGGATTTTCTCTGTAAAATGTTCAAGCAAACGCTGGCTGGAAATTAAATGACAAATGAGTGACAGAGGATGGCGAGTTTATGGTGAGAGAGCGCAGATGCATCGGCGTGTGCCAGAACGGGATACTGACTGTAACGGCACGTTTAAGGGAGCGAGACATTGTTATGGCAACCACATCACACACATTTCAGCGTCTCAACCACAGTGGAAAACAGAGCTTTGAGCATTTATATCTGTATTTATTAACATGTTCACCACAGTCATGTGAGAACTGTGAGATAAAATATGTGTAACTCTTTCTAGGATATCAGTGAGCTGAAAGATGTGCCTTTGAAGCCTTGGAAACTAAAGATACGGCAGATTTCCTCCAGAGGAACAGAAGTGAGCTCTGGCTTGCTCTCATCTGAAGATTCTCTGCATTTTGAAACACTGGATGACTAGACAACACGTATAATGGAGGTCACAGGGTTTATTTTTTGACACAGGTCAGTGACTATACACTGTTTTGCACCTCCTGCTTTTGTGGCGTCATTGTTGAGCCACATCAGTGTTTGTATACAGTACACTATGTATAATTTATTAGAATTTAGAGGAAAAATATTTGTGAAATATAAGTGCAAGCAGCTATATGGGGCCAAGCCCATTTCAAGGTCTCCATAACCTCAAAATGTTAATAAAAATACTTTGTTTTTTAAAGTTTTGAATAGTTCTGTAGTTCTCTATAGCTTTTATAAAGCATAGTTCATTATTCCATCCTTCTGTCTATTTTGCAAACTGCTTATCCACATGGTTTATTGCTCTATTAAAAAAATTTGGGTATGATGGTTCAGCCGATCGACAAAAATCGACATCCTCAGATTCGGCATGACCCAAGAAATCCACAGATTTCAAATGATTTTCTGACTAAATGTTCAAAAGTTTTTAGTAAAAGTGTCCATGTCTTATGGCCTGTAGGTGGCGCTGTTCCCAACTTTGGCATGGACCCTCAAATCATGGTGTTGATGAAGTGCACCAAGTTTTGTTTTAATTGATCAAGTTTGGCTGAGATACAGCTACTTAACCAATTATAGGTCGACTTCCACCATTTTTGTGATAATCATACAAAGATGATTATCAAAAATCAGTTAAGTCATTGCTACGTGGTTCAGCCGCCCAAAGGTCATCTGAGACAATGTTTGTTAGGATTGGACAAATTTTAAAGGCATATTGAAAAAATCTAATACTGTACTTTACTCTATTTTGCAAACTGCTTATCCACATGGTTTATTGCTCTATTGAAAAAAATTGGGTTTGATGGTTCAGCCGATCGACAAAAATCGACATCCTCAGATTCGGCATGACCCAAGAAATCCACAGATTTCATATGATTTTCTAACTAACTGTTCAAAAGTTTTTAGTAAAAGTCCATTTCTCATGACCCGTAGGTTGCGCTGTTCCCAACTTTGTCATGGACCCTCAAATCATGGTGTTGATGAAGTGCACCAAGTTTCATTTCAATGGATCAAAGTTTGGCTGAGATACAGCCACTTTACCAATTATAGGTCAACTTCCACGAATTTGTGATGTCATAACATTTGAACAAAGATGAATATCAAAAATCTGTTTAGTCATTTCTATGCGGCTCAGCCCATAGGTCATGCGAGTCAATTTTCATAAGATGTGGACAAATTTTAAAGGAGTATTGAAAAAACTAAAACTGTACTTTTCAAAATGGTACCACTCTCTATAGCTTTTATTAAGCACAGTTCATTATTCCATCCTTCTATCTATTTTGCAAACAGCTTATCCACAGTGTTTATTGCTCTGTTGAAAAAATGTGTGTATGATGGTTCAGCCGATCAACAAAAATAGACAAAATCGACATCCTTATATTTGGCATGACGCAAGAAATCCACAGATTTCATATGATTTTCTGACTAACTGTTCAAAAGTTTTTAGTAAAAATGTCCATTTCTCATGACCCATAGGTGGCGCTGTTCCCAAATTTGGCATGGACCCTCAAATCATGGTGTTGATGAAGTGCACCAAGTTTCGTTTCAATGGATCAAAGTTTGGCTGAGATACAGCCACTTTACCAATTATAGGTCAACTTCCACGAATTTGAGATGTCATAACATTTGAACAAAGATGAATATCAAAAATCTGTTTAGTCATTTCTATGCACCTCAGCCCAAATGTCATCTGAGCCTGTCATCTTATTATTTTATTTTATTATTATTTATTAAATATTAAAGGAGTATTGAAAAAAATCTAAAACTGTACTTTTCAAAATGGCAACTACTGTAATGGATGGAGTCTTAATGTCAGATATTTGATGTGATCACCATGAGGAGAGTACAGGTGTACCAAATTTCACTTTTCTAGAACAATGGGTTCAAAAGGCCAGGTCACTATTCATGACCATCACTACAAGTGTGCCAAATTTCATCATTTTCCTTACGGTTCATAGGGCTGCCATTGACTCCCATTGGGGAGGAATGATAAGAAGAAAACCAACCCTTTGGGGCTTGGCCTTTAAATATGTTTTTGAAATTTTACTATGCATTTATTTTACCAATAAATATGTTTTTCTTAAATCAAAAAGAGGTTGAGAGGTATAGACATTATGTTCAGTGGTTGTACTGTAATGTTAATTTTGTCCTCAATTGTTTAGCTGATTGACAACAGTCCCAAACCATGAAATCATGGTAACAAAAAATCAATCATATGTTCTTCTAAAATGTAAAAATTTAGTTTTGCATGTGTCACCCTAAAATGAGCAGGAATTCACACCATAGTGCCAATTGATCATGCCAGGAGCTCCATGTTAGCGTCTCCATCCATCTCCAGCGCTGTGGCCTTAGGATATCTGTACGTACCAATTAGCAGCCTGTGATTGTCCTCACTGAAAGCACTTTTAGACCATCACTGCAGTCCAGACCTCATAGAGGAATGTGTCCACTGCAGCGCCGCTCCAAACAAAATAAACGCCTCTCTGGACACAAATCCAAAATATGATCCCAAACATAAGCAGCCAGGTACCTCATCTGAGAAAAATATTATTTTCCATGGGACCACCACATTCATAATTTATAGTGTGCAAATCAAATTTAAACAGTATGGTCCATTGGAAACATTGTTCCCCCTGGAGCTTATAAAGTCACACAAGTCGTTTTCTCATGAAATATCACAAGCAACCATATGGAAACCACAAACAACACCCTAGCAATGTCATTGCAACCACTTAGAAAACCCTAAGAGCTGCATCACACTTGTCATTTTACTATTCAGTGCATAATCCTGTTCTGTACAGGAACAGATCAGTCATTGTGGGAGTGACAGCCTCATTCTGCAACAAAATAAACTCTGAACAACTCTTTGTTAACTCTTTTTAATGACGTATTAAAATGCGTATCAGAGTTGCATCTTTTCTGTATGTGCAAGAAAATACAGGATACAAATTAGAGGTTTGACTGATTAGAACAACTAAAACAACACATTTGAACAGGCTAATAACTCAGGTGTAAGACACATACCAAAATATAGTGACCTTCTCCTGCCTAGTCTATTAACTTCATAAACTGGATCACTTTATGAGCCAAGCCCTAAGATGCTTAAATAATTACTCCACTTCCAGAATAAAACTAGTGGACTTCAATGGTGCTCAACGGGTTAATAGTAAAAAATGCAGTTTCAGTGCAGCTTCAAAGGGCTCTACACAATCCCAGCTGAGAAAGACATCTAAAATAGTCCAAAAGTCATCTGAGCCAATTTTCATAAAAATTGGACAAATATTGAAGGAGGAGTATTGAAAAAAATCTAATACTGTACTTTTCAAAATTGCCACTACTGTAATGGGCAGAGTCTTAATGTCAGATATTCAATGTGATCACCATGAGAGTAATCAGGTGTACCAAGTTTCTCTTTTCTAGAACAATTGGTTCAAGAGTATAACCATTTGAAAAGTGATATTTTCAGCTTGTGTTGCCGCTATAGAGTTGGTCCTAGAGATCCCAGATTTGGCCAGGTCACTATTCATGACCATCACTACAAGTGTGCCAAATTTCATCATTTTCCTACTTAAGGTTCATAGGGTTGTCATTGACCCCCATTGGGGAGAAATAATAATAATAAGAAAACCATTTAAAATAGAATTGATTCCTGTGATGCAAAGCTGAATTTTCAGCATCATTACTCCAGTCTTCAGTGTCACATGATTCTTCAGTTTGAAAAAAACACTTCATGAAAAACCAAAAAGCCCAAAATCTCAAACTTGACAGGTGCATGAAAAACTGTGTTTTTGAATGCAGTGTCTCCTGTTAAAGATCAGCACATTTAAACAGGCTAATAACTCGGGAGTAAGCCATATATATTTAAATGCAAATAAATGCAACATTGATGAGCATAAAAAACTTCTTTAAAAAACAAATTTTTACTGATCTCGAACTTTTGAATGGCAGTGTATATAGCAATAAAATCCAAGAAAATGATCTCAAACACAGGCAGCCAGGTGTCGCGCATCCAAAACCAAATTGTTTTCCAGGCAAATGCAAAATGAATAATTTGTGGCATTCAAATCAAGTTTAAACAGTTGTTATGATCCATAGGATGCGGTTTGGAATCATAGTTCCCCCTCGAGTGTATAAAGTCACACATAATGAGTCGTTTAATTGATGAAATATCACAAGCACAAACAACACCGCTTCTCCTGCACCGCTTGTCCTCTGGCTCTCCGCGAGCCGATCGTTCATCAGCTGAACATGAGCACAACTCTGAGCTGATTTATTGGTTCTTCCATCTATCCATTCAAGAAGAACTGGACGAGCGAATGTGAAACGTGACGGCCTGCTCGTCTGAGAATGCAGAAACTCCCACTCGATGTGGAACGCATTCGTCTGATAGCAAGACAAGTGAGTAGAAATGATGCCTGTGTCAACTTCATCTCATCATGGATACTGTATGCATTGAATATTTGTCTTTCTTTCTTTTTCTTTTTCTTTTGACTAGGAAACTTTCTTCTCACCAAGATTTCCCCAAAGCCAGCTTTTGACATGCTGTTATATAATTTGTTGAAAGAATTCCTGGAAGCTTTGGAGCTGCTCTGCATGAATAATCCAAGACAGATAACGAAGAGTACAAGTAAACAAAGTGCAAGGCGCAAAGCTTTGGAGGACGAACAAAACAAGCTTATAAATCTTCAAGCATCAGTGACACTTCAGCTCCGGCAGGAAAAAATATGAAGTGCAATGTGAGCGTTCCCGAATCCAATCCAACAGCATGAAATAAAACTCCACGCACCTGAACGTCACAGAACGGAGCTGGCTGATCAAATTCCTCAAGTGTTACCCAGAAGCCACTTCTTCCTCTGAACGCTGGCGTTCGGTCAACTTTGAGGTCATCTGGTAGTAGTAATGAATGGGGTGTTACTCAAATACATACTGTTCAGTGTTTGCAAACGTCAACAACAGCTGCTAACAACATGTCTTTGTTTTTCAGCATGAAGGGAACTGCTTTTTAAAATAGCAATGGATTTTCAAGTCATCCACTTATGAGTCTTTCCCAACACTTTCCAGAGTCCAGAGACTTGTGTTTATGTTTTGTTTTTGTACACTTAAAAAACACTCAGGCCGAGATTTAAAGGAATAGTTCACCCAAAAATAAAAAAACTCAATGGGGAAAAGTACTATGCAAGTCAATAGGGAGCCTTTTGGCCAGATATTTAATTTAACTTTAATTTATTTTAAAATTTAAATCTTAAATTTAGGCCTAATATTTACTTTAACTTTTTAAATTTTATTTTATTTGATATGCAATTCAAATTTAAAATCTTAAAATTTAGGCCTAATTTTTAATTTAATTTGAATTTAAAATTTTATTTTATATGCAATTTAAATTTTAAATCTTAAATTTAGGCCTAATTAATTTATTTAATTTGACTATTTTATTTAATTTAATTTCATTTAACATGCAATTCTAATTTTAAATCTTAAATTTTGGCCTAATATTTATTTTATTTTATTTGACTTTATTTTATTTTATAAGCAATTCAAAATTTTTATCTGAAATTTAGGCCTAATATTTGATTTAATTTTACTTTATTTTATTTTTAATTTACATGCAATTTAAATTTTAAATCTTAAATTTAGGCCTAGTATTTAAATTACTTTGACTTTTTTTTATTTTATTTTATAAGCAATTCACATTTTAAATCTTAAACACATGCCTAATATTTAATTTAACTTCATTTTATTTTATTTTGAATGTAATTAAAATTTAAAATCTTAATTTAGACCTAATATTTAATTTCACTTTTTTCATTTAATTTTATTTAACTTTATGTGCAATTGCAATTTAAAATCCTAAATTTAGGCCTAATGTTTAATTTAAATTAACTATTTAATTTGATTTTATATGCAAATCAAATTTAAAAAACTTAAATGTAGGCCTAATATTTAATTTAATTAAAATTTTTAATTTTATTTTATTTTATATACAATTGCAATTTTAAATCTTAAATTTAGACCTATTTTTAATTTAATTTAACTTTTTAATTTAATTTAATTTTATATGCAATTGCAATTTTAAATCTTAAATTTAGACCTATTTTTAATTTAATTTAACTTTTTAATTTAATTTAATGTTATATACAATTGCAATTTTAAATCTTAAATTTAGACCCATTTTTAATTTAATTTAACTTTTTAATTGAATTTAATTTTATATGCAATTGCAATTTTTAATCTTAAATGTAGGCCTAATATTTAATTTAATTTAATTAGACTTTATTTTATTTTATATGCAATTCAAATTTTATATGCATGACACGGAACCTAAGAAATCTGATTTTACAGCTGATCCGCAAACACGTGCGTCCAAACCCAAACAAATGGCAGATGTTTGCATGTTTAGGCCTAATGTTTAATTTAATTAAATTTTACATTTATTTTATTTTTTTATATGCAATTCAAATTTTAAATCTGAAATTTAGGCCTAATTTTTTATTTAATTTGACTTTTTTATATATTTTATTTTATTTATGCAATTCAAATTTTAAATCTGAAATTAAGGCCTAATATTTAATCTAATTAAACCTTTTTTATTTTATATGCAATTTAAATTTGAAATCTTAAATGTAGGCCTAATATTTAATTTATTTAATTTAACTTTTTTTTTTAATATGCAATTGCAATTTTAAATCTTAAACTTAGGCCTTTTTTAAATTGATTTAATTTAACTTTTTAATTTAATTAAATTTTATATGCAATTGCAATTTTAAATCTTAAACTTAGGCCTAATATTTAATTTAATTCGACTTTTTTTATTTTATTTTATATGCAATTCAAATTTTAAATGCACTTAAACTTTATATTTTACCTCAGAAAACAACCAAATGCTTTTTCCTAAACTGAGGCTTCATTCTGCATCCGTTGGGTTGTCTTTGGAAAATTTTTCCTTTATTTTCCTGTCTTTCCCCTTCTCATGCCAAAGACAAAATTGTCTTAAAATGACACGGAACCTCAGAAATCAGATTTTACAGCTGATCCGCAAACACGCGCGTCCAAACCCAAACAAACGGCAGATGTTCTCAGCTCTCCAGAAGCAGTCTGGGAAAGTTGAGCGGTGTTTCCCGTCCGCCACACAGCAGCATGTTGTGCAGTTTCAGTCAAACGTGCAGATTTCACCAGCGGCAGAAAGAAAAAACCCAGGCCTTTTTATTTCTTGACTGAAAACGTTTATGTGCACTGGCACTCAGAGCTGCTTTCCGACTCTCTCCAGCGTATGTGTGTGTGTGTGTGTGTGTGTGTGTGTGTGTGTGTGTGTGTGTGTGTGTGTGTGTGTGTGTGTGTGTGTGTGTGTGTGTGCGTGTGTGTGTGTGTGTGCGTGTGTGTGTGTGTGTGTGTGTTTATCTGTGTGTTTTTGATGGGAGGCTGTGTCTACATGGGAAGTGGGAAGGTGCAGCTGGAATGTTGCCCGAAGGCAAGGCAAGCGCACAGCTTCCACGCTTCAGTCCAACGCAGAGAGAGAGAGAGAGAGAGAGAAAGAGAGAGCAAAAGCAAGACGACTCAGAAGGGCACAGCGCTGTCTGGGTCAGATGTGTGAGCTACAGTGAGGAGCAACATGCGGCTCTACTGAATGGATTTGTCCGTGAAGAAGCGGAGAGCGTTTTTTCCGACCCATCTGGAGACATGAGAAGAGACCGGCTGCTGGTGGCCGTCACTCTGGTCAGCCTCCTGGCGGCCGACATCCATTTCGTCCTGCTTCCCAGACTCAAAACCTGGTATCATCTGCCCAGAGGAAGCTGCATGTGCGAAGCCACCAACGGCAGCCTGGAGAACGGAGGCGCTACGATCGTCCCGTGGACCACCAGCCAGAATTTCACCACGGTTCCCACCGAGCGAGGCTCTAAGCTGGATCGGCTCTTCGGGCATCCGCTCTACAACATCCGTCTTCCAGACCTGGGGCCTGAAGAGAGACTTCTGCAGGATGAGGAGCTCATGAGTTACTACAAGAGGAAAGTCAGCCGCTGGGAGAGGTATACTAACATATAGGTGTTTATTAGGAGACTGGGGCTAGTTGTCACTTATAGTTGTTAAATCAGGAGCAAATGTTGATGAGAAGGGGCAAGTTGTCACACTGCACGTTTTCTGTCTTGTTTCCAGCCAAAATATCTAAACATTCTTAAATCAAGAAGGATTTTCTAGACAAGTAAAAATTATTTTATTGTTTTCAGAAACAAGTCAAAATGAAGTGAGTTTTTGCTTGAAACAAGCTAAATAATCTGCCAACGGGGTAAGAAAAAATAATCTTGTTTTCTGTTTGAAATAAGATTTTTTTATGCTTACCCCATTAGGAGATTATTTAGCTTGTTTTAAGCAAAAATTGTTCATATTGATTTTTTTTTTTTTTTTTCTGAAAAATTGATTTAAGTATTTTTAGATATTTTGTCTGGAAACGACAAAAAAAGTAAGAAAAGCATTTTTTTTCCAGTGTAAAAACTCCTGATTTATCCTTTAATTGATCAAACGTGATGATAAAGACATTTATAATGTTACAAAAGATTTCTATTTCAGATAAATGCTGTTCTTCTGAACTTACTATTCATCAAAGAAACCTGAAGAAAAAATAAATAAATTCTACTCAGTTGTTTTCAACATAATAAAAATAATAAATGTTTTTTGAGCAGAAAATTTAAATATTAGAATGATTTCTGAAAGATCATGTGATTGAAAACTGGAGTAATGATGCTGAAAATTCTGCTTTAATTACAGGACAGAATTATGTTTTAAAATAGATTCAAATAGAAAACAGTTATTTTCAATGGTATAAATATTTTTAAAAATGTATAATATGCTCAGGTATACTTGAGGTGTTTAATATTGTGATGTGCACTGCAAAAAAAAAAAAAAAAAGTTTACACCAACAAATCTAACTGTAGGAGTCATACCAGGTATATACTAGTAGAAACTAAAGCATGAAGTTTAAAGCATGATATTAACAACCTCATTTGTTCAGTTTGACTTGAGGTGTGAGTAAAGGGCATACTGTACTCATAAACACAGGTCAGGACGTTATTGACAGAGCTGACAGATTAAAGCAGACGTGACTCAGTGTTTTGTTTGCTTGCGTTTGCGGTAGGGTTTGGTGTGTGGTAATATATTAGCTCTGGATTGGGACACGTGGAGTTGTGTCTCATATCCTGGTCACAGCGGACGCTCACTAATGTCCGGAGTGAAAGTATAGCACCAAAAACACAACAATGTATTGGAAATAGAGTGGAATCTCAGTTTGATAGTTCTTGATCATGTGAAAAAAAAAAAGTGTTATTCATTAATTATTATATATTTTTTAATATTAATTAGTATTAAGTTATTAAAAGTACATTATTTTGTATTTATTTATTTTATAGTAGTATTATATTATGCCTATAATAGTGTTATATTATGTTGTTTTTTAATTTTTTTTTTAAATATAAAATATATAAAACTATAAATATTAAATGAAAAACTAATTTTTATATATATATATATACACCGCTGCTCAAAAGACTGATTTGGGATCAGTAAGACTTGTGATGTTTTTTAAAGAAGTCTCTTCTGCTCATCAAGGCTGCATTTATTTAATCAAAAATACAGGAAAAAAACTAATATTGCAAAATGTTATTACAATATAAAATACTGTTTTTTATTTTAATATACTTTAAAAAATAATTTATTTTTGTGATGCAAAGCTGAAAGCTAATAAAAGTAATCATTTCTTTCATAAAAAGAACAAATACAAAATTTGTAGTTTGAACAGAAGTGTATATTTTTAGAAAACGTTTCCATTTAAATAAGTGCAGTTTTTTAAACCTTTTATTTATTTAAAAAAAAAAAAAAAAGTATCACAGGATGCAAACAAATATTAAGCAGCACAACTGTTTCCAACATTGATAATTCTAATAATAAATCAGCCTATTATAATGATTTCTGAAGGATCATGTGACACTAAAGACTGGAGTAATGATGCTGAAAATGTAGCTTTGATCACAGAAATAAATTACATTTTAAATTATATTCAAATAGAAAACAGCTATTTTAAATAGTAAAAATATTTCAGAATTTTTATAATACTTTGGATCAAATAAAGGCAGGCTTGGTGAGCAAAAGAGACTTCTTTAAAATACATTAAGAAATGTTTACTGGTAGTGTAGAATGATTTCTGAAGGATCATGTGACTGCAGTAATGATGCTAAAAATTCAGCTTTGAAATGAGGAATAAATTACATTTTAAAATATATTCAAATAGAAAGCGGTTATTTTAAATAGTAAAAATATTTCAGAATTTTCGCAGTACTTTGAATCAAATAAAAGCAGGCTTGGAGAGCAGAAGAGACTTCTTTCAAAAACATTAAAAAAATTACTGTACAAAAACTTTTGACTGGTAGTGTACGTTGTGCTTTTAAAAAATAAAGAGAAATTCTAATATAATACATATAAAATATATTTAATTCAATATTTGTTTATCTTCAAGCAAAGCTGCAGAATCTTTGGCTCACAAGATGTCTTTTTATAGCAGAACTCCCTCTTGCTGCCCCACGGAAATGTTATTTTGAGTTGAGTTTCGCAAGGACTTGTTTGGTAGGTTGTGTGTTGCGTTTTACAGGCAGTGGTGTAGACAAATCACTCATTTAATTGTCCTGGCCATGATTCCGTTCAGGCCATTGGGCAGCACAAGTGTGTCCCACATAATCAGAGGTTTGCCACTTTAATCATCTCGCTCCGCTCCGGATGCTGTTGTTTCAGAAGCTGTGGGTGGGTCAGTGGTCAGCGTCTCTGATTGCTGATCTTCAGGGGGTGAAAAACTGCTCAAAAGTTTGCTTGCGCTATATTTGTGAGCATAAACACGCTGATGAGGCAGCTGTGAGCGCTCGCGGTGTGAAATGCTGTAACTATGGAAGCAGAGACCAGAGAATTCAGTCATATTCTCAAGCGTGGGCTCCTGCTGGGTCTCTGCCACACTAAACATTTCTGGAGTTTATATTAGTTTTTCAACACATTTCTGTTTTTGCATGATGTTGTCTGTAGCTGATGCATGTAGAGGTCATGGGGACAACTTAGGAGGATCAACAGCTAATATTTGCTCTAAAAAGGATCAATGATTTGTAACATGGTGCTTCTGTTTCGATTCTATAATGCATGCATTTGCTCAAATATACTGGATACATTATATAGAAAATATTAAAAAGTCATCCACATGCATACAAAATTAAATGTGAAAGGTGGCACCAATAATAGTGATTAAAATATATTTTAAAATACTATATAATAGATTCTATGATGCATGCAATTGCTAAAATATACTGTATACATTATATAGAAAATATTAAAAAGTCATCCACATGCATACAAAATTAAATGTTAAAGGTTGCACCAATAAAAGTGATTAAAATATATTTTAAAATACTATATAATAGATTCTATGCATGCAATTGCTAAAATATACTGTATACATTATATAGAAAATATTGAAAAGTCATCCACATGCATACAAAATTAAATGTTAAAGGTAGCACCAATAATAGTGATTAAAATATATTTTAAAATACTATATAATAGATTCTATGCATGCAATTGCTAAAATATACTGTATACATTATATAGAAAATATTGAAAAGTCATCCACATGCATACAAAATTAAATGTTAAAGGTAGCACCAATAATAGTGATTAAAATATATTTTAAAATACTATATTATAGATTCTATGATGCATGAATTTGATCAAATATACTGTATACATTATATAGAAAATATTAAAAAGTCATCCACATGCATACAAAATTAAATTTGAAAGGTGGCACCAATAATAGTGATTAAAATATATTTTAAAATACTATATTGTATATAATGTCAGCAGTATATTTGATCAAATTCATACATTGTAGAATCTACAATATAGTATTTTGCATGAATTTGCTAAAATATATTGTATGCATTATATGCAAAATTATTAAAAAGTCATCCACATGCATACAAAATTAAATGTTAAAGGTGGCACCAATAATGGTGAATAAATATATTTTAAAAAACATAATCATAAAATCTGTGATGCATGAATTTGATCAAATGTACTGTATACATTATATACAAAATTATTAAAAAGTCATTCACATGCATACAAAATTAAATATTAAATGTGGCACCAATAATAGTGATACAAATATATTTTAAAATACTATATTATAGATTCTATGATGCATGAATTTGATCAAATATACTGTATACATTATATAGAAAATATTAAAAAGTCATCCACATGCATACAAAATTAAATGTTAAAGGTTGCACCAATAAAAGTGATTAAAATATATTTTAAAATACTATATAATAGATTCTATAATGCATGCATTTGCTCAAATATACTGTATACATTATATAGAAAATATTAAAAAGTCATCCACATGCATACAAAATTAAATGTGAAAGGTGGCACCAATAATAGTGATTAAAATACATTTTAAAATACTATATTGTATATAATGTCAGCAGTATATTTGATCAAATTCATACATTGTAGAATCTACAATATAGTATTTTGCATGAATTTGCTAAAATATATTGTATGCATTATATGCAAAATTATTAAAAAGTCATCCACATGCATACAAAATTAAATGTTAAAGGTGGCACCAATAATGGTGAATAAATATATTTTAAAAAACATAATCATAAAATCTATGATGCATGAATTTGATCAAATGTACTGTATACATTATATAGAAAATATTAAAAAGTCATTCACATGCATACAAAATTATAAATTGTAAAGGTGGCACCAATAATAGTGATTAAAATATATTTTAAAATACTATATTATAGATTTATATTTTTCTCTGGTATTTCTCTCTGGAAATGACAGCATTTATTATTAAGTACAGTCTTGTTTTATTGGAATTCTAAAAATTGAAATGAAATACTAATATTATTTCCCACCTTACATTTCTTTACTCATTTATTTTAATATCTTTTAATCCAGTTTACCCAAAATATATAACATTATGGTGTTACATTTGGAATGTGTGAATGGCATTTCTTTCTATGCCATTTAATTATTATGCCTTTGTGTTTAAAAAATAAATAAATAATGTATTTATTTAAATGCATTTTTATTATTATATTAATATGGAATTATACCTTTGTGTTTAAAAAATAAATAAATAATGTATTTATTTAAATGCATTTTTATTATTATATTAATATGGAATTATACCTTTGTGTTTAAAAAAAATCAAAATTATATTTATTTTTTAAATTAAAATAAATTATATAATTGTTACAATAATTAATATAATAGTAATACATTATGCATGTTATTTTATTAGATTATATTAAAAACACTATAAATAATAAAAATATAATATTTATAATATATTTATATTTATCATGTATTATTTATATATTTATTTATATATTTAAATATTATTATATTAATTAAATGTATTATATTTATGATTATACATTTTAAATTCTGAATAAATAATACAAATAAAATATATAAATATGAAATAAGGCTAAATTATATTTATTTCTTTAAATATATATATATATATATATATATATATATATATATATATATATATATATATATATACACACACACACACAAACTCTAAATATTTGATTTTAACCATGATTTTAATTGTTTATAGTATAATTTATTTATTGAGGGAAAGAAAGGATAGAAATTAATACTTTTACTTAGCAAGGATGCATTAAATTGATCAAAAGTGATGATAAAGACATTTATAATGTTACAAAAGATTTCTATTTCAGATAAATGCTGTTCTTTTAAACTCTCAATTTATAAAGAAAAAAAAACAGAAAACTCTACTCAGCTATTTTTAACAATAATAAAAAAAAAAGTTTGTTAAATTCAGATTTGAAACGAGGAATAAATTACATTTTACAATATATTTAGATAGAAATCAGTCATTTTAAATAGTAAAATTATTTCAGATTTTTACTGATTTTACTGTACTTTGATTAAAATAAACGCAGACTTGGTGAGCAAAAGAAACACACACACACACACATATATATATATATATATATATATATATGTGTGTGTGTGTGTGTGTGTGTGTGTGTGTGTGTGTGCTGACGTGTGTGGGGCTTGCTTTTATAGCAATAAAAACTAAAGTCTCTTATATGGAAGTCAAAAAATGCTGTTGGCAGATTGCTAAAGCATTGGAATAGGATTGAGCTGTTTTGCATCTTAAAGATCCCTACATGTGCAGACCTGTGCACACTACAGCAACTCTTATTTTAAGAGCTAATAATACCTTTGTAGGGTTATGACTTAAAATAGAGCTCACAAATGTTTGGACTGTCATTCCAAGTTTTTGTGTGGAAAAGTAACTAATTTTTAAAGAGAAATAAATGCATTTTAGTATCTAAATATGATATAATACAGTAACTTGCAAAAGTATTCACACCCCTTAATTTTTTTCACATTTTGTTTTGTTGCAGAATTATGTTAAACTGCTTTAAATTAGTTTTTCCCCACATCAATTTACACTCCATACACCATAATAATGACAAAGCAAAACCAGATTTGCAAATTTTACAAACTTATTAAAAATGGTGTATGAGATGTAGATTGATGTGGGAAGAAAAACTAATTTGCTTAAGCTGTTTAACATAATGCTGCAACAAAACAAAATGTGAAAAAAATGAAGGGGTGTGAATATTTTTGCAAGGCACTGTAAGAGATAACATTTGAGTAAAAGCTCAAACAATCTCCAACGCCAGCTCTGATTGTCCTGTACAGAATGAAGAAGTACTACATCGAGGCGGCAGCAGCTTCCAACATCACTATACCTGATTATCCCGTGATCTTCGACCCCGAGGCCAGCTGGCTGCACTTCCATCTGGGGATCAACCGCTACGCTCTGTACTCCAGAGATGACAGCAGCGTGGACAGACTCCTGCGGGATATGCAGACGAACACCGTCATCAGCGCAGGTGAGAGAAATAAACCCCAAATCTGCATGATTTCACTGCAGCATCTCATCCTCAGAAGCTGATGTGCAGTATTTGATTGTGTGTTTGACAGATTTCACTCAGGATGAGAAAGCGCTGAAGGGAGCGTGTGATTGCTCACAAGGTAAATATATATTTCACTGCAAAAAATGCTTTTCTTACTTAGATTTTTTGTCTTGTTTCCAGCCAAAATATCTAAAAATTCTTGAATCAGAAAGGATTTTCTAGACAAGTAAAAATTATTGTCTTGTTTTTAGTAAAAACAAGTCAAAATTAAGGGAGTTTTTGCCTAAAACAAGCAAAATAATCTGCCAATGGGGTAAGAAAAATAATCTAGTTGTCTGCTTGAAATAAGATTTTTTTTCTTACCCCATTGGCAGATAATTTTGCTTGTTTTAAGCAAAAACTCACTTAATTTTTACTTGTCTAGAAAATCCTTTCTGATTCAAGAATTTTTAGATATTTTGGCTGGAAACAAGACAAAAAATCTAAGTAAGAAAAGCATTTTTTGCAGTGTTGAACACTATTGTTCCACCAGATTTCAACATTTTGTTGAAAAACATCCCAGATGAAAAAAAAACGTGCAGTAAAATACACTTAGTACCCTTCAATAATGTACTTAAAGTGCTCTATTTTCATGCACTAATTTTGTAGGCTATTTAATATACTTTAGTACTTCTTTAGTGTACCCAACTGTGCTATTTTGGGATGCCATTATTATGAACTAAAAAGTGCTTTCAACATAATTTAAAAAATTCCTAAAAATGACGATTAAAATGACGATAATCAATTTAAACTCATTTTATATAGATAGATAGATAGAGAAATATTATCTATCTATCTATCTATCTATCTATCTATCTATCTATCTATATACACACACAGTGCCCTCCACTAATATTGGCACCCTTAGTAAATATGAGCAAAGGTGACTGTGAAAATAAATCTGCATCGTTTATCCTTTAGATCTTTCATTTAAAAAATTCACAAAATTCTAACCTTTCATTGAAGTAAAACGATGGAAAATGTGGGGGAAATCTCATTATGAAATAAATGTTTTCTCTAGTTCACGTTAGCCACAATTATTGGCACCCCTAACTATTTGTCTAAAGTATATTCCCATTAATATTACAATTGTTTTAGCACACCAGGGTGGCTAGGAGTATAAAATTGTGCAGTCATGACTTTCTGTTATGGATTATAAATATGAGGAACACAAAAGCCAAATTCCCTTAATCATCCATCACAAGAAGTAAAACCAAAGAATGTAGTTCTGATGTGCAGAACAAGTTTGTTGAGCTTCACAAAATAGAAAGTGGCTGTAAGAAAAGAGCTAAAGCATTGAAAATCCCCATTCCCACCATCAGGGCAATAATTAAGAAGAAGTTCCAATCCACTAAAGATGTTACAAATCTGCCTAGAAGAGGACGTGTGTCTATATCACCCTAATGCATGATAAGGAGGAGAGTTTGAGTGGCCAAAGACTCTCCAAGGATCACAGTTGGAGAATTGCAGAGAATTGTTGAGTCTTGGGGTCAGAAAGCCTAAAATAAAATGATCAAACAGCCCCTACATCACCACATGTTGTTCCAGAGGGTTTCTAGAAAAAATCCTCCTGGCTCACCCAAAAACAAACTCCAGCATATTCACTTGTCAGACAGGATTGGAACTTCAAACAGGACTGGCTTCTATGGTCAGATGAAACTAAAAATGAGCTTTTTGGCAGCTAACCCTCCAGATGGTTTTGGTACAGACACGGATAAAAAAGTACAGCATGTCCACGGTTAAAAATACTGCTGGGTCTTTAATGTTGTGGACCTATTTTTCTGCCGGAGGTCCTGGACATCTTGTTTAGATACTTCATGGATTCTATCAAATACCAGCAGATAAAAAAACCAACACCTGACTGCCTCTGTTAGAAATCTTATAATGGGTCATGGTTCCATCTTCCAGCAGGACGATGATCCAAAACAACATCAAAATCAACAAAATTGTGTCTCTGAGCACAGAATGAAGCTTCTACCATGGCCATCCCAGTTCCCTGACCTGAACCCTGTATAGAAACTGAAAAGAAGAAGCACCAACATGAAGCTGGGAAGACAGAGATTCTGGAGAATCTAGAGAGATTCTGTTTGAAGGAATGGTTCCTGATCTCGTCAGGTGTTCTCCAAACTCATTAGACATTGTTGGAGAAAACTCAGAACTGTTATCTTGGGAAAAGGACGTTGCAATAATTGGGTGCCAAAAATAGTGGCCAACGTGAACTAGAGAAAAACGTTTATTTCATAATGAGATTTCACCCCTAGGTTCGATTGTTTTACTTCAATGACAGGTTAGAATTTTGTGATTTTTTTAAATGAAAGATCAAAAGGATAAATTATGCAGATTTATTTTCACATCCACCTTTGCTCATAATACCAAGGGTGCCAATATTAGTGGAGGGCACTGTAATTGTCTGGACCTTTGTCCATTGTCTTGAGTTTCAAAGACTGCGTTTATAATGAATTGCCAAGGGTTAAAGGTAAATGAGGTGATTTTCTAACCCTTCAGAAACAAACTCACAAAAGCCAATCAGTCTAGAGTAAACATCTCTAAACGTCCACTTCTGAAAAACCACACCACCGCATCAACCAGATGCTATTTTCACTCAACATTTTCCCCTTTTAGCTTTGTTTTGGCATAAATGAACATCTAATACAGTACGACTATGACGTTTCTATTGTTTGGCTCGTCCTTTTGTGTTGTTTTTCTGTTTCGCTCATTACTCCAGTGTTATTCTGGAGCATGGCTGAGTTTGTGAACTATTGATACGATTGAGCTGGAAAGGAGCTAAAAGAAGTCTGAACGGCGCGGTTTACGGTCGCCGGCTGCCTGCCACGGCTTCCCACAACCTCAGACAAAAGCTAAAGGAACAGCAGTGCTGGAGCGTAGCGTACACCGCAAACCCTGTTATGTAAAGATCCCTCTGTAATTAAACTATTACAGCTGAAAGGTCCACTCTGGGGAGTAAAAAAAAGAGTCCAAAAAGAGTCAGGTGTTACAACAATTTCCTGACATTTTTTTAATTCTGTGTTTTTCACCACAACACATTAAAACTTTAAAAAAAGGAATGCAATTATTGGAAGTATATAAATATAACCAGAAGTCTAACTGTTTTCTTTTATTCTGACTGTTCAATCAGTGGTTAAACCAAGCGGTCTTCACCTGAAGTTGGCCCTGAAGCTCCAAGACTTTGGCAAAGCTATGTTTAAACCAATGAGGTAACAATTAGTTATTTATATTTGGGTCAATAATGTTTTTTTTTCAGTTAAAAATTGGTTTAAATGTGTAAAAAAGATGCCATAAATATGAAGTACCAATCCCATGTATGTACTCACTTTACAATAGATATTATTTGTATTTTATAAATAAAATATGAAGCATGTTAAAGAAATAAGTTCATTTTAATATAAATCTCAGTCGCACCGCATGACATTTTAATATGAATGTGCACACAACATTCTTAATGTTCAAACAATTACAATAGATATAATTATTTGTATTTTATAAATAAAATGTCAAGCATGTTAAGGAAATAAATTAATTTTAATATAAAATTATGGTCGCACCGCATGACATTTAAGGCTATGGCCAATTAAACACTAATATCACTTTATTTAACATTTTAATATGCATTTATGTGCACACAACATTTTAAATGTTTGAACAATTACAATAGATATATATTTTTTATTTTATAAATAAAATGTCAAGCATGTTAAGGAAATTTTAATATAAATTATGGTCGCACCACATGACATTTTTCAAGTCTACGGCCAATTCATCTAAATGAAAAAAACTTTAAATATAAAATTTTAATATGAATTTGTGTACACAACATTCCCAATGTTTGAACAGTTACAATAGATATTACTTTTTGTATTTTATAACTAAAATGTGAAGCATGTTAAGGAAATTAATTAATTTTAATATAAATCATGGTCGCACCACATGACATCTTTCAAAGCTACGGCCAATTCATCTAAAAAAAACAAACAAACAAACACTAAAATCACTTAACATTTTAATATGAATTTGTGTATACAGCATTATGAATGTTTAAACAATTACAATAGATATTATTTGTATTTTATGAATAAAATATGAAGCATGTTAAAGAAATAAGTTAATTTTAATATTAATCTTGGTCGCACCGCATGACATTTTAATATGAATGTGTGTACACAACATTCTTAATGTTCAAACAATTACAATAGATATTATTTTTTGTATTTTATAAATAAAATGTTAAGCATGTTAAGGAAATAAATTAATTTTAATATAAAATTATGGTCGCACCGCATGACATTTAATGCTACGGCCAATTAAACACTAATATCACTTTATTTAACATTTTAATATGCATTTATGTGTACACAACATTTTTAATGTTTGAACAATTACAATAGATATATATTTTTTTATTTTATAAATAAAATGTCAAGCATGTTAAGAAAACAAATTAATTTTAGTATAAATTATGGTCGCACCACATGACATTTTTCAAGGCTACGGCCAATTCATCTAAATGAAAAAACTTTAAATATAAAATTTTAATATGAATTTGTGTACACAACATTCCCAATGTTTGAACAGTTACAATAGATATTACTTTTTGTATTTTATAACTAAAATGTGAAGCATGTTAAGGAAATTAATTAATTTTAATATAAATCATGGTCGCACCACATGACATCTTTCAAAGCTACGGCCAATTCATCTAAAAAAAACAAACAAACAAACACTAAAATCACTTAACATTTTAATATGAATTTGTGTATACAGCATTATGAATGTTTAAACAATTACAATAGATATTATTTGTATTTTATGAATAAAATATGAAGCATGTTAAAGAAATAAGTTAATTTTAATATTAATCTTGGTCGCACCGCATGACATTTTAATATGAATGTGTGTACACAACATTCTTAATGTTCAAACAATTACAATAGATATTATTTTTTGTATTTTATAAATAAAATGTTAAGCATGTTAAGGAAATAAATTAATTTTAATATAAAATTATGGTCGCACCGCATGACATTTAATGCTACGGCCAATTAAACACTAATATCACTTTATTTAACATTTTAATATGCATTTATGTGTACACAACATTTTTAATGTTTGAACAATTACAATAGATATATATTTTTTTATTTTATAAATAAAATGTCAAGCATGTTAAGGAAACAAATTAATTTTAGTATAAATTATGGTCGCACCACATGACATTTTTCAAGGCTACGGCCAATTCATCTAAATGAAAAAACTTTAAATATAAAATTTTAATATGAATTTGTGTACACAACATTCCCAATGTTTGAACAGTTACAATAGATATTACTTTTTGTATTTTATCACTAAAATGTGAAGCATGTTAAGGAAATTAATTAATTTTAATATAAAATTATGGTCGCACCACATGACATCTTTCAAAGCTACGGCCAATTCATTTAGCATTAAATAAAAATAAAAAAAAAACACTAAAATCACTTAATTTAACATCTTAATATGAATTTATGTGTATACAGCATTATGAATGTTTAAACAATTACAATATATTTTGTATTTTATAAATAAAATGTTAAGCATGTTAAGGAAATTAATTAATTTTAATATAAAATTATGGTCGCACCGCATGACATTTTTCAAGGCTACGGCCAGTTCATCTAAATGAAAAAAACTAATGTTTGAACAATTACAATAGATATTTTGTATTTTAAAACTGGCCTGTTGATAATCCTTACACATCAATCACTTTGCTTTAGGTTGAATTGATAGAAATGCTTCTTGATTTCAGACAGGAGCGACACGAAGAGACGCCGGAGAACTTCTTCTACTTCGTGGACTTTCAGAGACACAATGCTGAGATTGCAGCTTTCCACCTGGACAGGTGAGACAGACCAATGCAGATTAGAGTCAGAGAGACAGTCCTCGAGGGCAGGAATGACTTATACAGTGAAGGATCTGATTTGAGTAAACAGATGAAATCCCTCGGGCAGCAGCTCAGCGGGACACTATACACATCATTGTTTAGGCCTGTTGAGACAATGAGGTTCAGCACGACTGTGGACGATTATACGCTAAAGAAACCTTAGAGCACACTGCAGCAGACATCAAAGGACTTCACTAAACAGAGACTAGAAAACATCATGATTTACTAGAGAGATCTTCTAGATTACAGACACAAAAATGCTCTGTCAGTCGTTTGCATGTTGATTTCACTAAAAAAGACCTAATTTTGTAGGCTTTTTCGAACTGCTCATCCAGACTAGCACAGCAATATTACTCCACTCAATAGAAAATAATAATATGATGTTGATGTGATTCCTTAGGGGAATTGATTTTTAAACAATAACTTATAAAATGTTAAAATGGAGCTATGAGGTTGTTAATCTATGATATATGGTTTTGTTAAAGTTGCCAGTTTGCATTATTTCAACTTATTTTTTTAAATCCCGTTTAACATTAGAATTCCTGATGAAAAACTACATTACTCATAATTCTACAAAGAAATCTCTACCAATCAGAAAATCAAAATGAGCAAATCACACCAAAAGGGCTCTTTAGCTCCATCCCCTCTCAGGATATGTACGATAATATGCATATTTTGTAATAATAAACAGAAAATGTGTTTATATACACTACCAGTCAATAGTTTTTGAATTGTAAGATTTTAAATGTTTCTTAAAGAAGTCTCTTCTGCACTGCAAAAAATGCTTTTCTTACTTGGATATTTTGCGTTGTTTCCAGCCAAAATATCTACAAATTCTTAAATCAAAAAGGATTTTCTAGATGAGTAAAAATGGTCTTGTTTTCAGAAAAAAACAAGTCAAAATAAGTGCATTTTTGCTTGAAACAAGCTAAATAATCTGCCAGTGGGGTAAGAAAAATAATCTTGTTTTCTATTTGAAATAAGATTATTTTTCTTACACCATTGGCAGATTATTTAGCTTGTTCTAAGCAAACACTCACTTCATTTTGACTTTTTTTTTTTCTGAAAACAAGATAATTTTTACTTTTCTACAAAATCCTTCTTGATTTAAGAATTTGTAGATATTTTGGCTGGAAACAAGACAAAAATTAAATAAGAAAAGCATTTTTTGCAGTGTGCTGTTCAAGAAACATTTATTATTATTATTATTATTATTATTATTATTATTATCATCATCATCAATAATTAAAACAGCTGAGCACATTTTTTCAGTATTATTTAATGAATAGAAAGATCCAAAGATCCACATTTATCTGAAATAAAAAGCTTTTGTATTAATATACACTATTCTCCATTCAAAAGCTTTGAGTCAGTATAATTTTTGGAAACGAAATTATAGAAATTAATACTTTTATTTAGCAAGGATGCTTTAAATTGATCAAAAAGTGATGAAGACATTTATAATGTTACGAGAGATTTCTATTTCAGATAAATGCTGTTCTTCTGAGCTTTCTATTCATCAAAGAAACCTGAGAAAAAATTCTACTCAGCTGTTTTCAACATAATAATAAATATTTCTTGAACAGCAAATCAGTATATTAGAATGATTTCTGAAGGATCATGTGACACTGAAGACTGCAGTAATGATGCTGAAAATGCAGCTTTGATCACAGAAATAAATGACATTTTTAAAATACATTCACATAGAAAACAGTTATTTTAAACAGTAAAAAAAATGTAAAATTTTTACTGTTTTTGCTGTACTTTGAATTAAAAAAAAATGCAGGCTTGGTGAGCAGAAGAGACTTCTTTAAAACATTAAAACTCATTTGGATATCATGCGGTATGACCTCAAAAAAAAAAAAAAAAAAAAAAGAATATTAAGATATTTCTACAAGTATTTTTTTTCTATTATTATAAATATTATAGTGATCTTTTGTGGGAAGCTAGCATGTTTTGTTCAGGTGGCCAAATCTGTGCTTATAAATTTTGGCTGAATTTGAAATATCATGTGGCAAATCCATGTAATGTGATTCTCATAGCTGGTTAGTTTGGTTCATGGCTGAAAAAAGTGGGCATGTCATGGGTCACCAATGGTGATCAAAAAATATTTATTTTGGCATATCGTTTGGTCACGCAAGTGGCACAGATATGACATACTTCACCTTAGTATTGTTGTCATATTGCAAAACATCATTTTTCTCACTGGGAGTGTTATTAATGTCTGAGGCTTTACAGTTCAATACAATTCATTCATAATAGTGCATTTCACAATTTGTATTTCTTCATAGCAGCTTTACAAAGAACAAACCCCCATTGAACAAGACTTTCGACAGCGGCTAGGAAAATTCCCCAGAGTTCCACCCTGTTATTAGTGGTGTAAGCAAAGAGACTTGAGAAAAGGGTGTTTTCCTGCAGGTTGTTCCTCATCTGAGCTTCATTAAACACTCTGTGTAATCTCTGAGTAAACCTTCAGATGAAGAATGACTAGACAAAAACACGCTGAGAAGGAAAGCGAATAGAATTGCTGGTATAGTTTGGAGATGAATTATAAGGCCTCTGAGAATCAAACAAGACGCTTTTAGACTGGAATCTGTTGAATAGTAAAACTAGAGAAGTGCAGGTGAATAGGGTAAAAAAAAAATTTAACAAATATGTATCATCTTACTTATCCAATTGATTACAGATAATTGCAGACATTTTTTGTATTACAAGTTTTCTAAAATGTTAGGTTAAAATATGCAAATGAGCCATTATTTCATGAAATATGCACTAATTTGCATACATTTCTAGTACAAAAATCTAAACACTGGATATAGTCTATTTCAAAATTGTTGTTTACATTTTTTTGACAGAGTCAAATGTTTTTACAGAGGGAATTTTGGGCATCTCATATTGTCACTCCATAATTCAGAAAAAAAAAAAACAGATTTGTTACTATTTTTGAGGAAATAAAATTTTTTAAATCAAGCAAATTCTATCTGAACAAATCCCTCTTTAACACCCTTCAGGATCTAGACAGGAATACAAATGTAAAGTGTGGTGTGTGTAAGTGCTACTGAAGTGGAGATTTATGGCTCAGTGTAGGAGAAAAAACTCTTGGCCTTTAAAAATATGGATTGTAATTGAAATCTATTGACACAAATAGATAAAGTGCTATAAAAGAAAGACTTAACAGTGTTTTTTGGGGGGTATTTTCTTTCCACTAGTCTGAAAAAACACTTTATGAAACACCAAAAAGCCCAAAATCTCAAACTTGACAGGTGCATGAACAAACTGTGCAGTGTCTCGCCTGAAAGAGACTTTAAAAATCAGGTTGATGATAATGTGACTCAGATGGAAAGCCATGAATGTGTGAATCTGTGGTTTGTGTGCAGAGTGCTGGACTTTCGGAGAGTTCCTCCTGTGGCGGGACGATTCATCAACGTGACGGGAGAAATCTTATACATAACACACAATGAGGAACTGCGCAGTGTTTTCTTTACTTCTCCAGGTTGGCATCACTAATCTACATTAGAAATACTACTAAAGTTCAAAAGTTTGGGGTAAGTACAGTTGAGGTCATACACCTTTCAGAATCTGCAAAATGTAAATTGTTACCAGAATGCATGTTATTTTTTATTTAGCACTGACCTGAATAAGATATTTCACATAAAAGATGTTTACATAGCTATAGTCCACAGGAGAAAATAATACTTGAATTTATATAAATTTTACATCCTCTTGATTGTCAATACTGTGTTGTTTCCTGAATGATCCACAGCTGTTTTTTTTTTGTTTAGTGATAGTTGTTCATGAGTCCCTTGTTTGTCCTGAACAGTTAAACTGCCTGCTGTTCTTCAGAAAAATCCTTCAAATTTGTTGGTTTTCCAGCATTTTTGTGTATTTGAACTCTTTCCAACAATGACTGTATGATTTTGAGATCCATCTTTTCACACTGAGGACAACTGAGAGACTCATATGCAACTATTACAGAAGGTTCAAACACTCACTGATGCTCCAGAAGGAAAAAAAAAAACATGCATTAAGAGCTGGGGGTGAAAACTTTTGAACAGAATGGATGTGTGTACACTTTTTTTTTTTTGCCTAAATATCTTTTCTTTTTTTTTTCCATTTAGTACTGCCCTTCAGAAGCTACAGAAGATACTTACATGTTTCCTTGAAGACAAAATAAGTTACATTTATCCTGATCTTCAAATTCCAAAAATTTTCACCCCCAGCTCTTAATGCATGGTTTTGAGTGTTTGAACCTTCTGTAATAGTTGCATATGAGTCCCTCAGTTGTCCTCAGTGTGAAAAGATGGAGCTCAAAATCATACAGTCATTGTTGGAAAGGGTTCAAATACACAAAAATGCTGGAAAACCAAACCATCTGTGGGAGCTGAAGGATTTTTCTGAAGAACAGCAGACAGTTTAACTGTTCAGGACAAACAAGGGACTCGTGAACAACTATCACTAAACAAAAAAACACAGCTGTGGATCATTCAGGAAACAACACAGTATTAAGAATCAAGAGGATGTAAACTTTTGAACAGGGTCTTTTTTGTAAATTAAACTTTTTTTCTCTTGTGGACTATATGTAAACACCTTTTATGTGAAATATCTTATTCAGGTCAGTACTAAATAAACAATAACATGCATTTTCTATTATCCCTCTTATTTTGGTAAAATAATTAACATTTTGCAGATTCTGAAAGGGGTGTGTAAACTTTTGACCTCGGCTGTATGTAAATTTAAGAAATTAACACTCATTTATCAAGGATGCATTAATCAAAAGTGACAGTAAAGACATTTCTAATGTTACAAAAGATTTCTATTTCAAATAAGTGCAAATCCTGAAAAATAAAATATATGACGGTTTCTACAAAAATATTGTGCAGCACAACAGTTTTCAACATTGACAATCAGAAATGTTTCTTGAGCAGCAAATCAGTTTATTAGAATGATTTCTGAAGCATCATGTGACACTGAAGACTGGAGTAATGATGCTGAAAATTCAGCTTTGCGTCGCAGAAATAAATTATAGCTTAACAGATATTTACATAGAAAACATATTTTAAATTGTAAAAATATTTCACAATTTTTACTGCATTTTTGATCATATAAATGATCCTTGGTGAGCAGAAGAGAGTTTACATACCCCAAACTCATATATATATTTAACATTTTTGGGGCCATTTTGTACAATGTTTTTTTTTTTTACATTTTTTGTCTTGTTTCCAGCCAAAATATCTAAAAATTCTTAAATCAAGATGGATTTGCTAGAAGTGTAAAAATTATTTTCAGAAAAAACAAGTCAAAATGAAGTGAGTTTTTGCTTAGAACAAGCTAAATAATCTACCAATGGGGTAAGAAAAATAATCTTATTTCAAACAGAAAACAATATTATTTTTCTTACCCCATTAGCAGATTATTAATCTTGTTTCGAAACAAAAATACACTTGATTTTGACTTGATTTTTCTGAAAACAAGACAAGAATTTTGTGTGAGCAGCAAATCAGATGATTTCTGAAGGATCATGTGACACTAAAGACTGAAGTAATGATGCTGAAAATTCAGCTTTGATCACAGCGATCAATTACATTTTAAAATATATTCACGTAGAAAACAGCTGTTTTAAATTGTAAAAATATTTCACAATTTTTACTGCATTTTTAATCATGTAAATGCAGCCTTGGTGAGCACACTGCAAAAAAAATGCTTTTCTTACTTGGATTTTTTTGTCTTGTTTCCAGCCAAAATATCAAAACATCTTAAATCAAGTATTTTCTAGACGAGTAAAAATTGTCTTGTTTTCAGAAAAAACAAGTTGAAATTAAAGCTGCAAGCAGCGATGAACGGGCCCTCGCACACGGGCTCACCGCCGACCGGTGGCTTTAGGAAAACAGCAAATGGTGGGTAGTATGCTTTTAATACAGTAAAAATAGGAGAAATATGTCAAAGTCACTTAAATGTGCCAAATTTCCTGCTGCCAGCTGGTGGCGCTATGCCTATAACTGATTATTGGCATGTAGATGTGTTCAGGCCAGCACTTTCATCAAATATATGAAGTTTGGTGCAGATTGACCTTGGTATGTTTGAGTTAGTGAAAGATATGATATATCCTGCTGCCAACAGGTGGCGCTATGATAATATCTGAATATTGGCCTTTAGGTGTCTTCAGGCCAGGACTCTTACCAAACCTGTGAAGTTTGAGGCAGATCGGACATTTTATGGCTTAGTTATAACAACTTCTATGTCCATGGCGAAACATCAAACTTTGTCACGCCACCACAGACACGCCCTTTAACGAAAACTCAAGATCTTCGCAATTTAACATCTCTAAGACCTCTAGATCAGACTGACCAAATATAATGTTGATATCATTAAATCTCTAGGAGGAGTTTGATACAAGTCATTTCCTGTTGCCAACAGGTGGCGCTGTGATTATAATAGAATATTGGCCTTCAGATGTGTTCAGGCCAGGACTTTAATCGAACATGTGAAGTTTGAGGCAAATCGGACATTTTATGGCTGAGTTATAACAAGTTTTATATCCATGGCGAGACCTCGAAATGTGTCAGGCCGCCACGGACACGCCCTTCAACGAAAACTCAAGATCTTCGCAATTTAACATCACTAAAGCCTTTTTATTAGACTGACCGATTTTAGTGTTGATCTGTATAAATCTCTAGGAGGAGTTTGATGTAGAGTACAGCATAACACTTCCTGTTGCCAGCAGGTGGCGCTATGACCATAACTAAATATGGGCATGTAGATGTCTTCAGGTCAGGAGTGTTATCGCACATGTGAAGTTTGGGACAGATCGGATATTGTATGCCTGAGTTATAGCAACTACCTTTTTCATGGCGAAACATCGAAATTTGCGAGGCCGCCACGGACACGCCCTCCGATGAAAACTCTAGATCTTCGCAATTTAACGTCACAAAGGGCTTTAGATTAGACTCACCAAATTTGGTGTTGATCCGTATAAATCTCTAGGAGGAGTTCGTTCAAGTATGACGCCTGAAAATGGCAAAAATGACACAAATTTTGCTGAGAAAATTAATAATAACTGACTTCCTGTTGGGTTTCGGATTTTATCCCAAGAGGCTTTTTTGTAGGTATTGGTGAGTTACATGTGTGTACCGATTTTCGTGCATGTATGTGAATCACAGCTGAAAGCGCACACAGCGGAACGTGTAAAGGTGGCGCTATCGAGCCATTTTGCCACACCCATCTCTGAAACCCATATCAGACGTACATTTTCGCCAGGTTTGATGTGTGTGCAAAGTTTTATGAGTTTTTGGGTATGTTTAGGGCCTCAAAAATGCGATTCATTCCGGAGAAGAAGAATAATAATTAAAGCTGCAAGCAGCGATGGTAGGGCCCTCGCACTCGGGCTCACCGCCGATCGGTGGCGAATGGTGGGCACTATGCTATTAACACAGTAAATGTAGGAGGAATATGTCAAAGTCATTGATATGTGCCAATCTTCCTGCTGCCAGCTGGTGGCGCTATGCCTATAACTGAATATTGGCATGCAGATGTGTTCAGGCCAGTGCTTTCATGAAACAAATGAAGTTTGGTGAAGCTTGAACATGGCATGCTTGAGTGTAAGTCATGACATATCCTGCTGCCAACAGGTTGCGCTGTTACAAAATATTGGCTTTTAGATGTCTTCAGGCCAGGACTATTGGCAAACTTGTCAAGTTTGGTGCAAATTGTACATTGCATGCTTAAGTTAGTGTAAAACAAGTAATTTGCTGTTGCCAGCTGGTGGCGCTATGACTATAACTAAATACTGGCATGTAAATGTATTCAGGCCAGGACTCTTATCAAACATATTAAGTTTGGGGCTGATTGGACATTGCATGCCTGAGTTACAGTAACTTCCTGTTTCATTGCATTAAGAGTATGCTTTAGCACTTAGCTAAATGTTGCTAACATGTTTCTAGCATGTTGCTACCCTATTTAACACTTGTTGATATTTTTAAAATGTTGCTTGGCATCCACAACAGTATTAAACATGTGACTTCCTGATGCCAGCAGGTGGCACTATGACTATAACTGAATATGGGCATTGGCTTGTGTTCAGACCAGCACTCTTATCAAACATATTAAGCTTGGGTCAGATTGGACATTGTATGCATGAGTTACACTTATTTTTCTTTGTATTAATATCATGCTTTAGCTCTTAGCTAAGTGTTGCTAGCATGTTTTAACATGATTCTAGCATGATGCTAGCCTATTTAAAACTTGCTAAAGCTTTTTAATATGTTGCTAGGAGTCCGTAACACCATTTAACATCACTTCCTGTTGTCAGCAGGTGGCGCTGTGACTATAACTGAATATGGGCATGTATATATCTTCAGGCCAAGAGTCTTATCAAACATGTGAAGTTTGGGGCTGATTGGACATTGCATGCCTGAGTTACAGTAACTTCCTGTTTTATGTCTTTAACAACATGCTTTAGCACTAAGTAAGTGTTGCTAGCATGTTTGAGTACGTTTTAAACTAGTTTAGCACTCAATGGCTTTTTTAGTGTGTTGCTAATAGTGTGTCACAGTGTTAAACATGTCACTTCCTGTTGACAGTAGGTGGCGCTATAACTATAACTGAATATTGGCATGTAGACATCTTCAGGTCACGACTGTTATCAAACATGTGAAGTTTGGGGCTGATTGGACATTGCCTGCCTGAGTTACAGTAACTTCCTGTTTCATTGCATTAAGAGCATGCTTTAGAACTTAGCTAAATGTTGCTAACATGTTATAGCATGTTTCTAGCATGTTTGTACCCTTTTTAACAGTTGTTGATTTTTTTTTTAAATGTTGCTAGTCATCCACAACAGTATTAAACATATGGCTTCCTGTTACCAGCTGGTGGCGCTATGACTATAACTGAATACAGGCATGGGCGTGTGTTTAGGCCAGGATTCTTATCAAACATGTTAAGTTTGGGGCTGATTGGACATGGTATGCCTGAGTTAGAGTAACTTCCTGTTTTATTGTATTATTAGCATGCTTTAGCATATTAGCTAAGTGTTGCTAGCATGCTTTATTATTTTTGTAGCATGTTGAATATTAAGTTTGGGTCAGATTCAACAGTATATACATGAGTTACAGCAATTTCCTTTTGTATTTGTATTAATAGCATGCTTTAGCTCTTAGCTAAGTGTTGCTAGCATGTTTTAGCATGTTTGTAGCATGTTGCTAGCCTATTTACGACTTGTTAACGCTTTTCAATATGTTGCTAAGAGTCCGTAACAGTGTTAAAGATGTCATTTCCTGTTGTCAGCAGGTGGCGCTATGACTATAACTGAATTTGGGCACTGACATGTGTTCAGGACCGGACTGTCATCAAACATGTGAAGTTTGAGGCAGATCGGACATCGTATGCCTGAGTTATAGCAACTTCCTTTTTCATGGCGAAACATCAAAGTTTGTCAGGCCGCCACGGACACGCCCATCGACGAAAACTCTAAAGCTTCGCAATTTAACATCGCAAAGGCCTTATGATGACACTCAGCAAATTTGAAGATGATCGGATAAAAACTGTAGGAGGAGTTCGTTAAAGTACGAGGCCTGAAAATGGCAAAAACTGCACAAAAATCGTACAGGAAAGTCAATATAACGGACTTCCTGTTTGGTTTCGGATGTTGCACCAGGAGACTTTTTTGTAGGTATTGGTGTGTTACATATGTGTACCGAGTTTCGTACATGTACGTGAAACGTAGCTCGAGGCGCACTCCGTTGAAATTTTATAGGTGGCGCTATCGAGCCATTTTGCCACACCCACTTTTGAAAACCATATCAGATGTAAATTTTCGCCAGGTCTGATGCGTGTGCAAAGTTTCGTGAGTTTTCGGGCATGTTTAGGCCCTCAAAAAGACTTTTCATTTTGGAGAAGAAGAAGAAGAATAATAATTAAAGCTGCAAGCAGCGATGAACGGGCCCTCGCACCCGGGCTCACCGCCGAACGGTGGCTTTAGGAAAACATCAAACGGTGGGCAGTATGCTTTTAATACAGTAAATGTAGGAAAAATAGATCAAAGTCACTTAAATGTGCCAAACTTTCTACTGCCAGCTGGTGGCGCTATGCCTATAACTGATTATTGGCATGTAGATGTGTTCAGGCCAGCACTTTCATCAAACATATGACGTTTGGTGCAGATCGACCTTGGTATGTTTGAGTTAGTGAAAGATATGATATATCCTGCTGCCAACAGGTGGCGCTATGATAATATTTGAATATTGGCCTTTAGATGTCTTCAGGCCAGGACTCTTACCAAACCTGTGAAGTTTGAGGCAGATCGGATATTTTATGGCTGAGTTATAACAACTTCTATGTCCATGGCGAAACGTCAAATTTTGTCAGGCCACCACGGACACGCCCTTTGACGAAAACTCAAGATCTTCGCAATTTAACATCTCTAAGGCCTCTAGATCAGACTGACCAAATATAATGTTGATATCATTAAATCTCTAGGAGGAGTTTGATACAAGTCATTTCCTGTTGCCAACAGGTGGCGCTGTGATTATAATAGAATATTGGCCTTCAGATGTGTTCAGGCCAGGACTCTTATCGAATATGTGAAGTTTGAGGCTTATTGGACATTTTATGGCTGAGTTATAACAAGTTTTATATCCATGGCGAGAACTCGAAATTTGTCAGGCCGCCACGGACACGCCCTTCAACGAAAACTCAAGATCTTCGCAATTTAACATCACTAAAGCCTTTATATTAGACTGACAGATTTTGGTGTTGATCTGTATAAATTTCTAGGAGGAGTTTGTTGCAGAGTACAACATGACACTTCCTGTTGCCAGCAGGTGGCGCTATGACTATAACTGAATATGGGCATGTAGATGTCTTCAGGTCAGGAGTGTTATCACACATGTGAAGTTTGGGACAGATCGGACATTTTATGCCTAAGTTATAGCAACTTCCTTTTTCATGGCGAAACATCGAAATTTGCGAGGCCGCCACGGACACGCCCTCCGATGAAAACTCTAGATCTTCGCAATTTAACGTCACAAAGGGCTTTAGATTAGACTCACCAAATTTGGTGTTGATCCGAATAAATCTCTAGGAGGAGTTCGTTCAAGTATGACACCTGAAAATGGCAAAAATGACACAAATTTTGCTGAGAAAATTAATAATAACCAACTTCCTGTTGGGTTTCGGATTTTATCTCAAGAGGCTTTTTTGTAGGTATTGGTGTGTTACATATGTGTACCGATTTTTGTGCATGTACGATAATCACAGCTGAATGCGCACACCGCGGAACGTGTAAAGGTGGCGCTATTGAGCCATTTTGCCACACCCACTTCTGCAACCCATATCAGATGTCCATTTTCGCCAGGTCTGATGTGTGTGCAAAGTTTTGTTAGTTTTCGGGTATGTTTAGGCCCTCAAAAATGCGATTCATTCCGGATAAGAAGAATAATAATAATAATTAAAGCTGCAAGCAGCGATGAACGGGCCCTCGCACACGGGCTCACCGCCGACCGGTGGCTTTAGGAACACAGCAAATGGTGGGTAGTATGCTTTTAATACAGTAAAAATAGGAGAAATATGTCAAAGTCACTTAAATGTGCCAAATTTCCTGCTGCCAGCTGGTGGCGCTATGCATATAACTGATTATTGGCATGTAGATGTGTTCAGGCCACCACTTTCATCAAACATATGAAGTTTGGTGCAGATTGACCTTGGTATGTTTGAGTTAGTGAAAGATATGATATATCTTGCTGCCAACAGGTGGCACTATGATAATATCTGAATATTGGCCTTTAGGTGTCTTCAGGCCAGGACTCTTACCAAACCTGTGAAGTTTGAGGCAGATCGGACATTTTATGGCTGAGTTATAACAACTTCTATGTCCATGGCGAAACATCAAACTTTGTCACGCCGCCACAGACACGCCCTTTAACGAAAACTCAAGATCTTCGCAATTTAACATCTCTAAGGTCTCTAGATCAGACTGACCAAATATAATGTTGATATCATTAAATCTCTAGGAGGAGTTTGATACAAGTCATTTCCTGTTGCCAACAGGTGGCGCTGTGATTATAATAGAATATTGGCCTTCAGATGTGTTCAGGCCAGGACTCTTATCAAATAGGTGAAGTTTGAGGCAAATCGGACATTTTATGGCTGAGTTATAACAAGTTTTATATCCATGGCGAGACCTCGAAATTTGTCAGGCTGCCACGGACACGCCCTTTACCGAAAACTCAAGATCTTCACAATTTAACATCGCTAAGGCCTTTATATTAGACTGACCGATTTTGGTGTTGATCTGAATAAATCTCTAGGAGGAGTTGGTTGTAGAGTACAGCATGACACTTCCTGTTGCCTGCAGGTGGCGCTATGACTATAACTGAATATGGGCATGTAGATGTCTTCAGGTCAGGAGTGTTATCACACATGTGAAGTTTGGGACAGATAGGACATTGTATGCCTGAGTTATAGCAACTTCCTTTTTCATGGCGAAACATCGAAATTTGCGAGGCCGCCACGGACACGCCCTCCGATGAAAACTCTAGATCTTCACAATTTAACGTCACAAAGGGCTTTAGACTAGACTCAGCAAATTTGGCGTTGATCCGAATAAATCTGTAGGAGGAGTTCGTTCAAGTACGACACCTGAAAAAGGCAAAAATGACACAAATTTTGCTGAGAATATTAATATTAACCGACTTCCTGTTGGGTTCCGGATTTTGCTCCAAGAGGCTTTTTTGTAGGTTTTGGTGTGTTACATGTGTGTACCGATTTCCGTGCATGTACGTGAATCACAGCTGAAAGCGCACAACGCTGAACGTCTAAAGGTGGCGCTGTCGAGCCATTTTGCCACACCCACTTCTGAAACCCAAATCAGACGTAAATTTTCGCCAGGTTTGATGTGTGTGCAAAGTTTTGTGAGTTTTCGGGAATGTTTAGGTCCTCTAAAATGCGATTCACTTTGGAGAAGAAGAAGAATAATAATAATAATAATAATAATAAACGGAGCAGATTCAATAGGGTCCTCACACCATCGGTGCTCGGGCCCTAATTAAAGCTGCGAGCAGCGATGAACGGGCCCTCGCACCCGGGCTCAGCGCCGACCGGTGGCTTCAGGAAAACAGCAAACGGTGGGCAGTATGCTTTTAATACAGTAAATGTAGGAGAAATATGTCAAAGTCACTTAAATGTGCCAAACTTGCCGCTGCCAGCTGGTGGCGCTAGGCCTATAACTGATTATTGGCATGTAGATGTGTTCAGGCCAGCACTATTATCAAACATATGAAGTTTGGTGCAGATTGACCTTGGTATGTTTGAGTTAGTGAAATATATGAGATATCCTGCTGCCAACAGGTGGCGCTATGATAATATCTGAATATTGGTCTTTAGGTGTCTTCAGGCCAGGACTCTTACCAAACCTGTGAATTTTGTGGCAGATCAGACATTTTCAGGCTAAGTTATAACCACTTCTATGTCTATGCAGAAACATCAAACTTTGTCAGGCCACCACGGACATGCCCTTTAATGAAAACTCAAGATCTTCACAATTTAACATCTCTAAGGCTTCAAGATCAGACTGACCAAATATAATGTTGATTTAACTAAATGCAATCAATGCAAGGACTTCAGATAAATGCCAACTGTGAACCAGTATGCTACAAATGATGATAAGAACATGATTCATGATGATAGCAAAATGTTATTATTGCTTCCTTTACATCCACCACTTCTGCTTAAATGTCATTGTTACCTATCTGTACAATTTTTGTGTGGATATTGCTTTGCTGGTGACTCCTGTTATAAGACATCACTCTTAAGTGCTACATAACTAAGAATCAATAAGGAAGACGGTGCCCAGTTGGCACATGCATTCACAGTAATCCTCTGCTAGTTTGGATTTTAAGTTTACAGAATTGAAAGGGTTAGACTTTAAAATCAACACACAGACACATACACACAGAATATAAAATGTTGCCATTCAGTTTTATTTGTTAGCATTAACTATATTAGTTAACATGACCAATACATAAATAGCATTTATTAATGTTAATTAATATTTAGCTAAAAAAGTATTCATATAAAGTTTATGTACTGTGAATTAACATGAACATGAACACAGTTCATGTGGGTGTACAGCAATACACAATAAAGTGCTCTATAAACTCTTCATTCTTTCAAAACATCTTTAAAAATCAAGTTGAGTATTTTAACGGGGTGATATATATATATATTTATAACTGATCTTAAAATTATGGTTTTCAGATGTTTTGAAGAGATAACAGTAACGTTTGTTTTGTTGTCAAAGTTTGTCATAATTTTTTATTATTATTATTTTATATTCAATAAATAACACTATGTAAATATTGTCTATCAATGAAGATAAATTGATCATGCTAAAAAGTTGTATTTTTTTAAATCTTTTGCTATGTGACTGAATAGGACAAGTTCATGGTACAGTTAAGTAAAAAAATAAATAAAAAACAACAACTGCAAAATACGAACAATGAAAGACTTAGTGACCCTTTATATTTTCTCAAAATATCAGACTCTCAAAGATTAGATATATTTATGTAATTAAAATACATATGTGCATTTTTTGTTCAAAGATGGTCTGTAGGATGGCTCTCTACTCTGTCACCCTCTCTGCCTCTCACCCCTCCCCCCTGCAATAATGAGCTTCTCTGTGCCTGACTGAACGCACACACACAGTAGGGACATTCACCAGAGTGACAGCAGGTTTCTGAGTTATTTTTTTAATTTTCTTTAATTCATAGAAGCTTGTATACATTTTTTATTTGCAGCACTTGCTCAGAATGATTAGATCTCTGTGTGAAAAAAGTTTTAAAGAGTTTGGATGCTGCACTTTAAAGATATAAAAATATTTTTTACTATATCTTTAAAAAATCACCACGTCCACACCGTTCAAGATATCCAAAATCCGCTCGCAATTTAACATCTTCAGAATATTCTCTTCATGTTAAAAAAGTTTGGTGTGAGCAGCTGGTTGTTCTTAGAAGTAGTGTGCATTTGTTTACAGCCTGATTTTTCCAAAAATCCACATTCAAATCAAAATAGCCGGCTTCCTGTTGGTCTCAGCTAATGAGTTTGATTTAGAAAGTTGTCCAAATTGATGAGATTAATATATGTACAGAGTTTGGTGACTGTAGGAAAAACTAACCCCCCAACTTTTGTCAAAAGATGGCGCTATAGAGTGCCTGCTCCACGCCCATTTATGACCTTTTGCCAGTGTCTAACTATCATTAATATTGATGTGTGTGTTGAGTTTCATGAAATTCTAAGCATGTTAACTGCCTCGAAAAGACAGGAATCTAATTTTAAAGTTTTACATGTTGCCATGGCAACAGCATTCGATTTATCATCGACCCCTTTACATATTCTTATCGGCCGTGTTTTGACATGATTTTGATGAAGTTTAAAGAAAATCGAGTAAAATTAAGAGGCTGATTTCAAAGCATTTTGAAAATGACACACTTCCTGCTGCCAGTTGGTGGCGCTATAACTTTGACTCATAATAGTCACATTTATGGAATCGGCATCATACAACGAACAAACTGGTGAAGTTTCATCAGAATCAGGCAATGTGGTCAACAGTTATTAGACACTTCCTGTTTCTCATTTCTCGCCATAACTTTGTCGCCTTGCCACGGCCAAACCGTTCGAGATATCAAAAATCTCCTCGCAATTTAGCGTCCCCAATGTCTTGAGATCATGCTGACCGAGTTTGGTGACAATCCCGTGGAATTCCTGGGAGGAGTACGTTAAATTCCAGAGCATGCGCTTTTTAAACAGCCCTAAATATCTCACTTCCTGTCAGGTGGAGCCTATGATATAGAGTACAAAAGTTGTTTGGCTCAGTGAGATCTATATGTGTACCGAGTTTCATATCAATATGTGCAAGTATGTGTGCGCAGTACATCAAGTTTTCAAACTGTGTTCCAGGGGGCGCTGTAGAGGCCCTGAACCACGCCCGGGTCCCAGCCTCTGTGGCGTCCTGATGGCCGCAGATTCCGACGTGTGTGCAAATTTTCAAGAGTTTTTGAGTATGTTAAGGCCCCCAAAAGTGCCCGGAAGGTGTAAAAAAATAAAAAAAAAAAAAAAAAAAATAAGAACCCTTAGAAGAACAATAGGGCCTTCGCCCTTTTGGGCTCGGGCCCTAATTAAAGCTGCAAGCAGCGATGGGAGGGCCCTCGCACCGGGCTCACCGCCGACCTGTGGCGAATGGTGGGCACTATGCTTTTAACATAGTAAATTTAGGAGGAATATGTGGAAGTCATTTAGATGTGCCAGATTTCTTGCTGCCACCTGGTGGCGCTATGTGTATAATTAAATATTGGCATGCTGATGAGTTCGGGCCAGCGATTTTATCAAACATTTGAAGTTTGGTGCAGATTGAACATGGCATGCTTGAGTGTAATACATGACATATCCTGCTGCCAACAGGTGGCGCTATTACGGAATATTGGCTTTCAGACGTCTTCAGGCCAGGACTATTGCCAAACATGTCAAGTTTGGTGCAAATTGTACATTGCATGTTTAAGTTAGTGTAAAACAAGTAATTTGCTGTTGCCAGCTGGTGGCGCTATGACTATAACTGAATATTGGCATGTAAATGTATTCAGTCCAGGACTCTTATCAAACATATTAAGTTTGGGGCTGATTGGACATTGCATGCCTGAGTTACAGTAACTTCCTGTTTCATTACATTAAGAGTATGCTTTAGCACTTAGCTAAATGTTGCTAACATGTTTCTAGCATGTTGCTACCCTATTTAACACTTGTTGATATTTTTAAAATGTTGCTGGGCTTCCACAACAGAATTAAACATGTGACTTCCTGTTGCCAGCAGGTGGCACTATTACTATAACTGAATATGGGCATGAGCTTGTGTTCAGACCAGGACTCTTATCAAACATATTAAGCTTGGGTCAGATTGGACATTGTATGCATGAGTTACACTTATTTTTCTTTGTATTAATATCATGCTTTAGCTCTTAGCTAAGTGATGCTAGCATTTTTACTTGATTGTAGCATGATGCTAGCCTATTTAAAACTTGCTAACACTTTTTAATATGTTGCTAGGAGTCCGTAACACCAGTAAACGTCACTTCCTGTTGTCAGCAGGTGGCGCTGTGACTATAACTGAATATGGGCATATATATCTCTTCAGGCCAGGACTCTTATCAAACATGTGAAGTTTGGGGCTGATTGGACATTGCATGCCTGAGTTACAGTAACTTCCTGTTTCATTGCTTTAAGAGCATGCTTTAGCATTTAGCTAAATGTTGCTAACATGTTATAGCATGTTTCTAGCATGTTGCCACCCTGTTTAACACTTGTTGATATTTTTAAAATGTTGCTAGGCATCCACAACAGTATTAAACATGTGGCTTCCTATTACCAGCTGGTGGCGCTATGACTATAACTGAATACGGGCATGGGCGTGTGTTCAGGCCAGGACTCTTATCAAACATGTTAAGTTTGGGGCTGATTGGGCATTGTATGCCTGAGTTAGAGTAACTTCCTGTTTCATTGTATTATTAGCATGCTTTAGCATATTAGCTAAGTGTTGCTAGCATGCTTTACTATGTTTGTAGCATGTTGAATATTAATTTTGGGTCAGATTCGACATTATATACATGAGTTACAGCAATTTCCTTTTGTATTTGTATAAATAGCATGCTTTAGCTCTTAGCTAAGTGTTGCTAGCATGTTTTAGCATGTTTGTAGCGTGTTGCTAGCCTATTTAAGACTTGTTAACGCTTTTCAATATGTTGCTAGGAGTCCGTAACAGTGTTAAACATGTCACTTCCTGTTGTCAGCAGGTGGCGCTATGACTATAACTGAATATGGGCACTGACGTGTGTTCAGGACCAGAATGTTATCAAACATGTGAAGTTTGAGGCTGATCGGACATTGTATGCCTGAATTATAGCAACTTCCTTTTTCATGGCGAAACATCAAAGTTTGTCCGGCCGCCACGGACACGCCCTTCGACGAAAACTCTAAAGCTTCGCAATTTAACATCGCAAAGGCCTTATGATGACACTCAGCAAATTTGAAGATGATCGGATGAAAACTGTAGGAGGAGTTCGTTAAAGTACGAGGCCTGAAAATGGCAAAAACTGCACAAAAATCGTACAGGAAATTCAATATAACGGACTTCCTGTTGGGTTTCGAATGTTGCACCAGGAGACTTTTTTGTAGGTATTGGTGTGTTACATATGTGTACCGAGTTTCGTACATGTACGTGAAACGCAGCTCGTGGCGCACTCCGTTGAAATTTTATAGGTGGCGCTATGGAGCCATTTTGGCACACCCACTTCTGAAAACCGTATCAGATGTAAATTTTCACCAGGTCTGATGCGTGTGCAAAGTTTCGTGAGTTTTCGGGCATGTTTAGGCCCTCAAAAAGACTTTTCATTTTGGAGAAGAAGAAGAAGAATAATAATAAACGGAGCAATTCCAATAGGGTCCTCGCACTGTAGTGCTCGGGCCCTAATTAAGTGTGTTTTTGCTTGAAACAAGCAAAATAATCTGCCAATGGGGTAAGAAAAAATGATCGTTTTCTGTTTGAAATGGGATTTTTTGGTTTACTCCATTGGCAGATTATTTAGCTTGTTCTAAGCAAAAACACACTTAATTTGGACTTTTTACTCGTCTAGAAAATCCTTGTTGATTTAAGAATTTTTAGATATTTTGGCTGGAAACAAGACAAAAAAATCCAAGTAAGAAAAGCATTTTCTGCAGTGTATCAGTTGCTTTGAATGCTTTTCTTTTTCTCTGATCAGCCAACAACACGTGTTTCTTCGCCAAGTGTTTATACGTGTGTAAGTCTGAGTATGCGGTGTGCGGTCATCCTGATCTGCTGGAGGGCTCCATGTCTGCGTATCTGCCGGGTTTGAGCATCGCTCCGCGTATCTCCATCCCGAACCCCTGGATCCGCGCCTACAGTTTCACCGGGAGAGAGGAGTACGCACTAAATCACTCTTGAGTGTTTCTTTTCTGATAGTGATTTAATAAGAGCAGGAATGTGTTAATAAGAGTCCATTTAGATTCAGCTTAACTTGATTTATACAGAAAACAAGAGTATTCCAGTCTGATCGGCATTTGTTGTTTTATGTAACGTAGAATGGCCTTATTTGGATTCAAGAAATCCAACTCTTGATCCAAACCATGGCTAAGAAGCAAAAATGTCTGTCATGCTCACATAGGGTCTAAAGTTCAGTAATGTTCAGATGAGTCCAACAGCTTGAAGCAATTAACATCTTCTCTTTCTTTCGTTCTCAGGTGGGAGGTCAACCCCTTATACTGCGAAAATGTCAAAAAACTTTATCCCTACAACTCTGGGAACAGACTGCTCAACATTATTGACATGGCTATATTTGACTTTCTCACAGGCATGTAAATGCGCTCCATATCCACACTCAACGGAATTCATTTAATGTCAAAACAAATGCAAAATGATGTTATACCTGATCAGTGTTGGGGAAAGTTACTTTTAAAAGTAATGCATTACAATATTGAGTTACTCCCTAAAAAAGTAACTAATTACGTTACTTAGTTACTTTCTATAGTAATGCGTTGTGTTTCTTTTGCGTTACTTTTTAAATCTGGGCAGGGCTTGCTTGTTTGTTTTTAATATAAAAAGTTGTATTTTTGTCAAATGTAAAAGCGTTTTTACACCAAAAGCCTCAGAAAAAACTAAATTGACGTCTGTACAGTAGACCGCAGAAGGAAAAAATGTCAACTCTTCAGCAATAAAAAAAGGAAAGCAAATGTTAGATTATCTTGAGTAATTTTTGCTGATTAGTATTTAATTATTGCAGGTTTGCTTGAATTTGACTGTTTTTATTTATTTTGAAGAACACTTGATCTATTTTTTTTAGTGAGTGAGATGAATTAATGCATGTTCACATTTATTCTAGAACTAAAGTAACATCAGTTTCTCTCAACATGGAGACAGGAGAGCTTTTAATCAATAAATGGCGGAAAAAGTAACTCAGATATTTTCTTGTCAATTAAAAAGTAATGCATTACTAATTACTTGGAAAAAGTAATATTATTGTAATGCTTTACCTCCAACACTGATGGTTGCTTTTGCACCAAAAAAAAAGCATCACAAGGGTTGCATAAGTCCTTAAAGGAAGATATCACTTTCCTTTATGTTTTAGGAAACATGGACAGACACCACTATGAGATTTTCACTAAGTTTGGAGATGATGGTTTCCTGCTTCACTTAGACAACGCTAGAGGGTATGTGCTCATCTGTACATTTTTGTTTTTGCAAAGCACTGCACTGCTTTTCCATTGTTTTTGACATCTATTCCAGCATCTTGTGCAACACATGGTGTTCTAGAAACTGCTCTCAAGTCAAAAGAAGTTCAGCTTTTAAAACAACAGACCTCTAGACCTCGAGTTTCTTTTTCATTCCACTGCCTTGCATCTTGCATTTTTGAAAGTTTTGTGAAAATGGCCCCATTTCACTCTTTAATTATCAAAGCTGTTTCTCATAAATGTCCATTTTTGATATAAGAACAAAAATGCAATGCTTTGGTAAATTGTGATGTAAAATGTCGAAATTACAACGTAAAAAGTTGATTATGAGATAAGAAATTGACAAAGTTAAAATTATGAGATCAAAGTCATAACTGGGAGTTGAAATTACAGCAAAAGATCAAAATGACGACATTAAAAAGTCATGATTATAAGATCAGTCAACATTAGGACAGAAGTCAAAATTGTGAGACAATATAACCGATATACTGTTGAAACTGACTGAAAAGACAAAATTCTTAGACAAAATGGTCAATATCATGACAAAAAGTCTGTATTGAGAAAAAAGTTTGACATAAAACAAGCAAAATGATCACATGTCAAAACTGAGATCAGTTTAAATGTGACAAAAAGTCAAAATGATGACCTAAGTCATAATTATGAGATAAAAATTTGACATTATGACAAAAAATGCTGTTTGTAAGTAATAAGAAGTAGTAAGTAATAATTAGAAAGAAGAAGTAAAATTATGAGATAAAGTAGAAATATAAAAATTGAAATATAAGATAAAAAGTAGAATTTCATGTCATCATTATCTCATAATTTGTGTGTGTGTGTGTGTGTGTGTGTGTGTGTGTGTGTGTGTGTGTGTGTGTGTGTGTGTGTGTGTGTGTGTGTGTGTGTGTGTGTGTGTGTGTGTGGTCACAATTTGGACTTTTTATAATTATAACTTAGCAAAGCAAGATTTTTTTTTTGTTGAAATTAAGGCTTTGTCTAATTATGAGATAAAGTCAAAATTGAGATAAAGAAGTCATAACCAAGATAAAGAGTTAATATTAGCCTTTAAAAAAATCGAAACTATGAGATAAAAAGTTCAAATCATCAAAAACAGCAAGTAAAAAGTAAATTCTAAAAAGCAGATTTTCAGTATCACTTTTTTTTTTTTTTACCTCATTTCAACTTATAATTTTGAACTTTTATCTCATATTTATGACTCCAATCAATTATGACGGCTGTGATATTACTAAAAAGTATAAATGATGAAATAAGATAAAAAGTAGAATTTTATTATGATTATGACTCAGTATCTCATAATTCGTCTTTTGTTTTTTTATTAAGGCTGTTTTATTTATGAGATAAAAATATAAATTTTAAAAACAGAGACAAATAAGCCATAACCAAGATAAAGAGGTAATATTAGCCTTTAAAAAAAACTAAACTATGAGATAAAAAGACAGTGAGTAAAAAGTAAATTCGATATCAGTATCATGTTTTTATCTCATAATTTCCATTTATCTTATAGTTTTGAACTTTTATGATGGCTGTGATATTACTAAAAAGAATGTCATAATTTTCGACTTTGTTTCATAATTTTTACTGTTATGATCACTATGACTTAGTTTCTCATAATTTGTGTTTTTTCTAATTTGGACTTTTCCTAGTTACGATTTAACAAAGCATGATTTTTTTTTTAATTAAGGCTTTATCTAATTATGAGATAAAGTCAAAACTATGAGATAAATAAGCCATAACCAAGATAAAGAGTTAATATTTGCATTTAAAAAAACTAAACTATGAAATAAAAATGATCAAAAACAGTGAGTAAAAACTAAAATATAAAAAGCTGAATTTCAGTATTTTTTATCTCATAATTTCAATTTATATTATAATTTTGAACTTTTATCTCATGTTTATGACTTCAAACAATGATGATGGCTGTGATATTACTAAAAAGTATGAAATATGAGATAAAAAGTAGAATTTTATGCATCTCATAATTTGTGTTTTTTGTTTTGTTTTTTTTGTTGTCACAATTTGGACTTTTCCTAGTTATGATTTACCAAAGCATGATTTTTTTTTAAATTCAGGCTGTTATACTCATGAGATAAAGTCAAAACTATAAGATAAATAAGCCATAACCAAGATCAAGAGTTATTATTGGCATAAAAATCTAAACGACGAGAAAAAAAGTCCAAATGATCATAAAACAGTGAAATAGAAAGTAAAATCTAAAAAGCAGAATTATAACTTTTTTTACCTTATAATTTCAATTTATCTTATAATTTTGAACTTATCTCATATTTATGACTTTAGAATTTTATGTCATTATTTTGGACTTGCATAATTTTCACTGTTATGATTATGACTTAGTAATTTGGCCTTTTTCTAATTATGATTTACCACAGCATGTTAAAATTAATTATGAGCTAAAGTCAAAATTATGAGATAAATAATTCATAACCAAGAGTTAATATTATCATTTTTAAAACGTTATAATAAAACAGTGAAATAAAAAGTAACTTCTAAACATAATTTCAGTATCACTTTTTTTTTTATCTCAGCATCGTTATATTTCATCATTTTAACTTATCCTTGTACTTTTATCTCATATTTATGACTTTAAACAATTATGATGGCTGTGACATTATAAAAAGTATGAATTATGAAATATAAGATTAAAAGTAGAATTTCATGTCATTATTTTGAACTTTTCCTAACTATGATTTACCAAAGCATGATTTATTTGTTATGTGGCCCAAACGGGCTTCTTCATCTTCTTGTTTGCTCCAGATTTGGCCGTCATTCCCATGATGAGATGTCCATTCTTGCTCCATTGACCCAATGTTGCATGTAAGGATTTTTCTCAAATATATGTTTTGCATTTTTACATTCAATTACTGTGAAGTTCATTTAAGGCGAGACACCGCAGGTAAAAAAAACTAACGGTTATTGCCTTACTTACTCCGTTGATTGATTACAGATTATTGCAAACATTTTTGTATTACAAGTTTTCTAAAATGTTTGGCTTAAATATGCAAATGAGCCATTATTTAATGAAATATGTGCTAATTTGCATACATTTCTAGTACAAAAATCTAAACACTGGATGAAGTCTGATTCAAAATTCTTGTTTATTTTTTATTTTTTGATACATTAGAGTCAACTTTTTACCTTGGGGGAATAAAATGTAAAAAATCAAGCAAATTATACAAGAACAAATCCCTCTGTAAAGACCTTCAGGATATAGACAGGAATACAAATGTAAAGTGTGGTGTGTGTAAGTGCTGCTGAAATGGAGATTTATGGCTCAGAGAAAAAACTCTTGGCCTTTAAACATATGGATTGTAACTGAAATCTATTGACACAAATAGATAAAGTGCTAGAAAAGAAAGAGCTAACAGTGTATTTTAGTGGGTTATTTAACTTCACTTCCTGCTGTAAATATACACCTCCTTATGATATAGAAGAAACTCAGAAAGGCCTTAAAATCAAAAGACTAATGTTTGACATTCTGACATATTAAGGCGAGACACTGCGGGTGAATGGGGTAAAAAATAACTAATAGTTATGACTTTACTTACCCAGTCGATTGATTACAGATAATTGCAAACATTTTTTCTATTACAAGTTTTCTAAAATGTTAGGGTTAAATATGCAAATAAGCCATTATTTAATTAAATATGCACTAATTTGCATACATTTCTAGTACAAAAATCTAAATAATGGACAAACACAAAATTCTTGTTTAATTTTTTTGACATATTAGAGTCAAATGTTTTTCCAGAGGGGATTTTTAGTATCTCACTTTGTCACTCTATCATTTAGGAAACAATATATTTTTTTACCATTTTTTGGGGAATAAAATGTGTAAAATCAAGCAAATTCTGTATGAACAAATCCCTCAGTATAAACCTTCAGGATATAGACAGGAACACAAATGTAAAGTGTGGTGTGTGTAAGTGCTACTGAAGTGGAGATTTGTGGCTCAGTGTAGGAGAAACAACTCTTGGCCTTTAAAAATATGGATTGTAACTGAAATCTATTGACAGAAATAGATAAAGTGCTATAAAAGAAAGACTTAACAGTGTCTTTTGGGTGTTTTCTTTGCACTAGTCTGAAGAAAAAAAAAAAGCCCAAAATCTTGACAGGTGCCTGCAGTGTCTCCCCTAAAGAACAGCTGTATGAGACATACACTTTTAAAACGATGTACAAAAAAATAAAGATATGTTTGCTCACAAGGATCAAGCGCTCCACGTTGTTCAGACTGAGGCTCCTGGCGCGGTCCGAGTACCGTCTGAGCGACGTCATGAGGGAATCCCTCTCCGGAGACCCTCTCACGCCAGTTTTAACCGAGGACCATCTGCAGGCCTTGGACCGGCGGCTGAGCCACGTGCTCAGGACAGTGGGAAAGTGTGTTAAGAAGCTGGGAGAGGCACAAGTGCTGATCACAGACTTTGTAGAGTCATCCAGAGCAACTACAAGACACCCAGGAGGAAATAACAGGTGACAGAACCAGAAGACTTGAGGAGATATCAGCGGTCCTCACTGACACTGACTGCTTCCTCTACATGACTTTAGGATGACGTCCAGACTGAGCCACTGAAACACATCAACCACGCTCGTCTAAAATCATGGCATCTAAGTCAGGGGCGCCCAAACTTGGTCCTGGAAGGCTGGTGTCCTGCTCCAGTTCTCCTCAACACACCTGCTGTGAAGTTTGTAGTCTGCCTGGGAAATGGTTGATTAGCTGCTTCAGGTGTGTCTGATTGAGATTGGAGCTAAACTCTGAAGGACAGCAGCCCTCCAGACCGAGTTTGGGACGTCTGACATCAGAAGGAAAAAATATTTATATTTCTGATTGGTTAAAAATGGCTATGTGATATTACTTGTGATATTACCGTAAAATTATTAGATCATAATTATGACAAAGTAAAACGTGACCCTGGACCACAAAACCAGTCATAAGTGTAAATTTGTCGAAATTGAGATTCATTGTCATCTGAACGCTGAGTAAATAAGCTCTCCATTGATATATTGTTTGTTAAAATAGGTCAATGTTTGTCTGAGATACAACTATTTGAAAATCTGGAATCTGAGGGTGCAAAAAAATCTAAATATTGAGAAAATCACCTTTAAAGTTGTCCAAATGAAGCTCTTAGCAATGCACATTACTAATCAAAAATCTAGTTTTTATATATTTATGGTAGAAAATGTACAAAATATCTTCATGGAACATGATCTTTACTTAATATGCTAATGATTTTTGGCATAAAAGAAAAATCGATAATTTTGACCCATACTATGTATTTTTGGCTATTGCTACAAATATAGCCGTGCTACTTAAGACTGGTTTTGTGCTCCAGGGTCACAAATGATCACACAAGACCAAAGTATGAGATAAAAGTCAAAGTTAAAAAGTAAAACTTGTAATTATGAGTGTCAAAATTATGACAAAGTCAACAATATGAGATGATTGAAATTGCGAAGACTTGAAATTGACAAAACACTAAATTATGAGATAAAAGTCGAGAGATTAAAAGTAAAAACTATGACAAAAAGTCTAAATTATGAGATCTTTGAAATGGAGAAGAGTTGAAATTGACAAAAAAAAAAGATCAGATAAAAAGTTGAAATTATGATGTAATTGAGATTGAAAGAGTTGAAATTGACAAAAAACTAAATTATGAGATAGTAAAAAATTATGAGATCATTGAGATCGAAAAGTGTTGAATTTGACAAAAATAAATAAATTATAAGATAGTCACAGTTAAAAAGTCAAAATGATGACTTATAATAATGAGTTGAAACTGACAAAAAATGAAATTATTAGAAAAAAGTTGAAATTATGTTGTAATTATTTGTCAAAGTTATGAAATAATTGAGATTGAAAGAGCTGAAATTGACAAAAAACTAAATTATTAGATAAAAGTGACTGATAAAAAGTCCAAATTATGAGATATAATAAAAATACATGACTTCATGATATTGACCTTTTATCGGAGTGATATTACTAAAAAGTCTTAATTGTCAAAAGTGGCAAAGTAAAAAATTATGAGATGCATATGACAAATATGAGTCAAAATAATGAGTAGTCATAAGTGAGATTTTTTTTAATAAAAGGTATAAATTATAAAACTGAAATTAAAAAGTAAATTCTAAAAACTTTCATTTGTCATAATCTTGATTTATCAAATTTTTTTTACCTCAATCTTGCAGTTTTATCTCATCATTTTGACTTTTATCTCACATTTATGCCTTTGTATTTTGATGATTGGCTAAAAACGGCTGTGTAATATGACTTGAGAAAGCTCTCTAATAACACGTTTAAGTGTTTGTGTTGAGCTGGTTTAGTCAGGTTAGCTCTAGTCGCGGCAGACACTTGGAAAATCCCCGAGCCAGACAGATGATGCAGCATTCCCAGGAAAGATAAGAGGTTCAGATCTCCTGACATCAGCAAAGCCAGCATTCATGTGGTGTGGAGCTGCAGTTTCCTCTGATTATCCCTTCCCTTTCTGTCCAGTTTTATACAAACATCCATTAGCGGCGGCTGAGCCCATCATGCAGCGCACAAACAGGCCACATCAGCAGACGATCACGGCGGTACCTTGAGTCTGATTGGTCCGCAGGATTTCCAGACGGATCGTAAGCGTCTCATCTGCTTATACCTCCCAGTCTGTCAAGTGGCATCTTTCAAAATCAATCAAACCGAAATGTTCTGAAGTGTTGTTGCAGCTTGTGGTTCACCATGCTGTTGCAGTATCGTCTGGTAAGCTCAAACTAGCTCAAACACGTCAACATCAGTGTCTCAGCGAGCAGGAAGACGTGTGGCAAATGCTGAAAATGTTCATTTCTGAAGTGCTGACAAACTGGAAATCAAATTATTCATCATATTCTCACATTAAAATGATGAAACATTTGCATACTTTCTGATTCAGTCCAGTTCAGCTGGCAGAAAAATGACAGAAAGCCTGTGATGTGTGGAAGTTTTCTCTGAACACATTGGAGTACAATAATAAACTGAAAATTGAAATTATGACTTAAAGTCAAAATTATGTGAAAAAGTCAACATTATGAGATATAATAAAAATGCATCACTTTTTTTGGTCAGCTCATAATTTTGGCATTTTATCTCATATGTTATGAGTTTGTGTCATAATTATGATGGGCTAAAAACAGTCTTAATCACCAAAAGTGACAAAAAGTGAAAATGAGACAAAAAAGTTGAGATTTAAACTGTTTTAATTATGAGATAAAGAAAACTATGTCATAATTGAGATGAAGAGTAGAATTTGGAAAAAAAAAATGCAATAAAACAATGCAAATACTTTTTAATGCAATAAAAACCTTACTGACTGATAAGTCATAACTGAGATAAAGATTTGAAATTTACATTTAAAAAAAATTAAACTGACATAAAAAGTCAAAATCATTAATTTAATTTCTGTCAATTTCTATGAATATTTTTTAAAAGTTTTTTAAAACATACTTTAACATACTTAAGCATGTTTATACTGACTGATAAACTTTTGAAAGGTAGTGTACAACAACACACTGCATATATGTGACCCTGGAGCATAAAACTGGATTTAAGTAGCACAGGTATATTTGTAGCAACAGCCAAAAATACATTGTATGGGTCAAAATGATAGATTTTTCTTTTATGCCAAAAATCATTAGGATATTAAGTAAAGATCATGTTCCGTGAAGATATTTTGTACATTTCCTACCATAAATATCAAAACTGCAATTTTGATTAGTAATATGCATTGCTAAGAACTTCATTTGGACAACTTTAAAGGCGATTTTCTCAATATTTCGATTTTTTTGCACCCTCAGATTTAAATCAAATGCATGCAAACTTGCAATTCTGACTTTTTTCTCAGAAATGTGAAATATAAACTCACAGTGGCAAATTATAAAGTCAGAATTCCAAGATATAAACTCACAAATCTGTGAACATATTTTTTTTTTTTCTTTTCAGAACTGGCTTTATAACTTAAAATTGTAAGAAAAAAGTCAGAATTGCAAACTTATATGACACAATTCTGAGAAGAAAAAAAAGGCAGAATTGAGAGATATCAACTCAAAATTGCAAGAAAAAAAAAGTCAGAATAGCCAAAAATACATTGTATGGGTCAAAATGATAGATTTTTCTTTTATGCCAAAAATCATTAGGATGTTAAGTAAAGATGATGCTCCATGAAGATATTTTGTACATTTTATACTGTAAATATATAAAAACTTAATTTTTGATTAGTAATATGCATTGCTGAGAACTTCATTTGAACAACTTTAAAGGCGATTTTCTCAATATTTTGATTATTTTGCACCCTTAGATTCAAATGCAGTCAAATGCAAACAAAATCAAAAATGGCTTTTTTTTTTTTTTCAGAATTGTGAAATATAAACTCACAATTGCAAGTTATAAAGTCAGAATTCCAAGATATAAACTCGCAATTCTGTGAACATATACATTTCTTTTCAGAACTGGCTTTATAACTCAAAATTGCGAGAAAAAATAGTCAGAATTGCACGTTTATATGATGCAGTTCTGAGGAAAAAAAAGCCAGAATTGCAAGATATAAATTTTAAATTGTAAGAAAAAAAGTCAGAATTGCGAGTTTTAAACTCAAAATTGCATTGAATAGCCAAAAATACATTGTATGGGTCAAAATTATAAATGTTTCTTTTATGCCAAAAAGCATTAGGATATTAAGTTAAGATGATGTTCCATGAAGATATTTTGTACATTTTATACTGTAAATATATAAAAACTTAATTTTTGATTAGTAATATGTATTGCTAAGAACTTCATTTGCACAATTTAAAGGCAATTTTCTCAATATTTGGATTTTTTTTGCACACTCAGATTTAAATCAAATGCATACAAACTTGCAATTCTGACTTTTTTCTCAGAATTGTGAAATATAAACTCACAATTGCAAGTTATAAAGTCAGAATTCCAAGATACAAACTCGCAATTCTGTGAACATCTGTTTTTTTTTCTTCAGAACTGGCTTTATGACTCACAATTGTGAGAAAAATCTCACAGTTCTGAGAAAAAAAAGTCAGAATTGAGAGATATAAACTGAAATTGTAAGAAAAAAAGTCAGAATTGCGAGTTTTAAACTCAAAATTGCAAGAAAAAATAGTCTGAATAGCCAAAAATACATTGCATGGGTCAAAATTATAAATGTTTCTTTTATGCCAAAAAGCATTTGGATATTAAGTTAAGATCATGTTCCATGAAGATATTTTGTAAATTTCCTATCGTAAAAATATCAAAACTTGCTAAGAACTTCATTTGGACAACTATAAAGGTGATTTTCTCAGTATTTAGATTTTTTTGCACCCTCAGATTCTAATCAAATGCATGCAAACTTGCAATTCTGACTTTTTTCTCAGAATTGTGAAATATAAACTCACAATTGCAAGTTATAAAGTCAGAATTCCAAGATACAAAATTCTGTGAACATCCATGTTTTTTTTTTCTTCAGAACTGGCTTTATGACTCACAATTGCGAGAGAAAAAAAGTCAGAATTGAGAGATATACATTTGAAATTGTAAGAAAAAAGTCAAAATTGCGAGATTTAAACTTAAAAACGTAAGAAAAAAAGTCACAATAGCCAAAAATACATTGTATGGGTCAAAATGATCAGTTTTTCTTTTACACCAAAAAGCATTAGGATATTAAGTTAAGATGATGTTCCATGAAGATATTATGTACATTTCCTACTGTAAATATATATCAAAACTTGATTTTTGATTAGTAATATGCATTGCTAAGAACTTCATTTACACAACTTTAAAGGTGATTTTCTCAATATTTTTGGACTCTCAGATTGCAGATTTTTAAATCGGCCAAATATTGTCCTATCCTAACAGACCATACATAAATGCATCAATGGAAAATGTCTGAAAATTGACCCTAATGACTGGTTTTGTGGTCCAGGGTAGCATTTGAACACAAAAGTAAAGTAAAAATGCAAAAAAATGACCAGCTAACTGAAGTTATTTTCAATGTGACAACTGGACAGCTCTCATATGCCACATGATCATCTTACAGTATGAACGGTTTAGATTTTTCCTCGGTTGAACGTTGCCCCCTTGTGTCTCGTACTTGAAATAAGGGCATCTGTCTGGAAAGAAAGTCTTCCACTGCATTTGATGGTTCAATAACAACCTTTTTATTGCTGAAACTGCCATTTGGACCATCTCTACCAAAATGATTATTTTCCGTGCAGAAGTCACTGAGGACAGTCAGACACACATCTGGAGAACATTGACAAATCAAACAGCAGCGCTCCGCAAGATTTCAGTAGCTCTAGAGAAACCTTTGGGGTTGAAGAAGTTCAGAAAAGCTCAGTTCATCAGTCATTCTCCATTCACTGATGGAAAACACAACAAGCGCCACTGCCATCAAGACCTTATTTCAGGGGAAATCAATCTGATAAACATTACAGATGCAAAGACGAAGCTGAAAGAAGTGGAAAAACCTTTGTGTTACATCATTTTAATATGCACTTCTCCAACTAAAACAAAGAGCATTTGTAACTGAAGAGAATCAAACAATGATCTGGATTGTTTAACAGCAAAACAGAATACGGAAACCGCCAATCTTCCTTTTAACTTCGAAAAAGAAAACCTCCTTGTATGGTTTTTATAAAAACGTATCAAAGATATTGAGCAGATGACTGCTTCATGACTGTTTTTGTGAGCCTCTGCTTTTTAAAACAGTACCAGAGAACCCAGAGGCCTCAGGATTGACGTCAAAACCTGATTTTTTAATCGTTTCCATCTTTTACTATATTTCAACATCAAAAACTGCTACAAACTTGTTTAAAGGAACAGTAGCCAAAAAAATTACTAATTTATTTGCAAAAACAGATAACTGTTTTTTTTTTTTTTAATTTTCAAAAATCATGTTTTTTTATGATGTTATCATGCAGTTACTCTTACTTCAATTTGATTGAGATTACTTAGGATGCACAAATAAAAAACATGATTTTTAAAAATGATCTGTAGAGTTACATGTTTTTGCAAATGAACTCTTCATTTACTCCCCCTCAGATCATCCAAGATGTATTTGAGTTTGTTTCTTAATCAGATTTGTAGAATTTGTGTCATTGCATCACTTTCTCACCAATGGATGTGAATGGGTGCCGTCAGGATGAGAGTCCAAACGGCTGATAAAAACATCACAATAATCCACAGCACTCCAGTCCAGCAGTTCACATCTGGAGAAGACAAAAGCTCAAACAAATCCATCAAGACATTTTTGACTAAAATGTGAGTCCATAATCCATAATATCCATAGAAAACAACTCTAAACAAACATGTGGCTGGATTTTGATGTGAGAGACAACAGAAGGAGGACTTTATTGGTTATGGACTTTTGTCAGATCTGAAGTTAGACATTTCTTGATGGATTTGTTTCAGCTTCTGTCTTCTTGAGATGTTAACTGATGGACTGGAGCGCTGTGGATCACTTCTGATGTTTTTATCTCTCATTTCCGCCACTGAATACAAAATATGAAATGGTTATTGTGACTTGTTTATTTGCAAGTTTACATCACGCAATTGTCACTTTATTTTTCAGAATTTATATCTCACATTTCTCACTTTATAACTTACAATTGTGAGTTTATATCACAATTCTGAAAAATAAAGTCACAATTGCATGACATAAACTCGCAATTCTGAGAAATTAAGTCAGAATTGTGTGATATAAACTCTTGACTGAACATTTTAGTTCATTTTTTTTCTCAGAACTGGCTTCTTAACTCACAATTGCGAGGAAAAAAAAGAACTTTATAACTCACATAAGTGCGTTTATATCTCACAGTTCTGAGAAAAAAGTCAGAATTGCAAGATTTAAACTTGAAATTGCAAGAAAAAAGTCTGAATTGCAAGAAAAAAGTCTGAATTGCAAGAAATAAAGTTAGAATTGCGAGATATAAACTTGAAATCATAAGAAAAGTCAGAATTGCCAAGTTTAAACTTGAAATTGTAAAAAAAAAAAAAAGTCAGAATTGTAAGAAAAAAAGTCAGAATTGTGAGATAAAGTTTTTGCTTAAAAAAATGGGTTACGAAAAATAATCTTGTTGTCTGCTTGAAATAAGATGATTTTTCTTACCCCAATGGCAGATTATTTAGCTTGTTCTAAGCAAAAACTCTCTTAATTTTGACTTGTTTTTTCAAAAAACAAGTAAGAATTTTTACTCGTCTAGAAAATCCTTCTTGATTTAAGAATTTTTAGATATTTTGGCTGGAAACAAGACTAAAAATCTAAGTAGTTTTCCCCAGTGTATAAACTCACAATTGCAAGAAATAAAGTCAGAATTGCAAGAAATAAATTAGCAATGCTGACTTTTTTTTCCAGTGATGGAATGACGCATTTCTGCAAAGAACCTGATGAAGAAACAAACTCATCCTAATCTTGGATGGAAAATTTAGCATTTTTTAATTTTAGGTGAACTATTCCTTTAAATAAAAAGCCATAGAAACACTTGAAATGCGACTAAATACGCCGCTGTGCACTTACATGGAAAAATAAGCTTGTTAAAAAATAAACCTGGTATTTCTCAGCAAATACTGACAGAAAGTTAAATACTGAAATGTGAAAGCTCATTGGGGGAACACAAATCAAATCAAATAGCTGCGACGCTCACCTCCAGAAGATAAATTCAAGTCAACAAGAGAGGCTCTGTGCAACGTCTGGCATTGGCGTCGTAACAGAAGAGTTTTAGAAATCGATCAGCCAGTTTCTCTTACAATAAACCCTAAAGGTATAGATAACGCACAGGAACGGCCTCACGGGTTACTACACAAGCAACCGAACACAAACAGCCAGAGTGAGCTGGAATGATGAGAAGAAATAAAACTGAACGCTTGCAACCTGCTTTAAATCTCACAATTCTCACTTTATAACTCGCAATTGTGAGTTTATATCACAATTCTGAAAACAAACTCACAATTCTGAAAAATTAAGTAGGCAATTTTGTGAACATATTAGTCTTTTTTTTCTCCTCAGAACTGGCTTTATAACTTGCAATTGCAAAAAAATAAGTCAGAATTGTGAGCTGTGAACTCGAATTTGGAAAAGATTTAAACATGAAATTGTGAGAAAAAAAAAGTATAAATTACAAGATATAAACTCAAAATTGTCAGAAAAAAATTCAGATACGCGAAGTTTAAACTCGAAATAGCAATAAAAGTCAGAATTGCAAGATTTAAGCTCGAATTTAAAAAAGTTAGAATTGCGATATTTAAACTTGAATTTTTAGAAAAGTCAGAATTGCGAGATTTAAACTCGAATTTAAAAAGTTAGAATTGCGAGATTTAAACTTGAAATTGCAAAAAAAGTAAATTGCAAAAAAAGTCAGAATTGAGAGATTTAAACTCAAATTTAAAAAAAATCAGAATTGCAAGATATAAACTTGAAATTGCAAAAAAAGACTCAGAATTACGAGATTTTAACTCGAATTTAAAAAATAAGTCAGAATCACGAGATTTTAACTCGTATTTGCGAGAAAGAGTCTGAATTACGAAATTTAAACTTGAAATTGCAAAAAAAGTCAGAATTGCAAGATTTAAACTTGAATTAAAAAAAAAGTCAGAATTACGAGATTTAAACTTGAAATTGCAAAAAAAGTCAGAATTGCGAGATTTAAACTTGAAATTGCAAAAAAAGTCAGAATTGCGAGATTTAAACTTGAAATTGCAAAAAAAGTCAGAATTGAGAGATTTAAACTCGAATTTAAAAAAAATCTGAATTGCAAGATATAAACTTGAAATTGCAAAAAAAGACTCAGAATTACGAGATTTAAACTCGAATTTGCAAAAAAAGTCAGAATTGTGAGATTTAAACTCGAATTTAAAAAACAAGTCAGAATCGCGAGATTTTAACTCGTATTTGTGAGAAAAAGTCTGAATTACGAAATTTAAACTTGAAATTGCAAAAAAAGTCAGAATTGCAAGATTTAAACTTGAATTAAAAAAAAGTCAGAATTGCGAGATTTAAACTTGAAATTGCAAAAAAATCTGAATTGCAAGATATAAACTTGAAATTGCAAAAAAAAGACTCAGAATTACGAGATTTAAACTCGAATTTAAAAAAAAGTCAGAATCGCGAGATTTTAACTTGTAAATACAAGAGAGAAAAAGTCTGAATTACGAAATTTAAACTTGAAATTGCGAGAAAAAAAGTCAGAATTACGAGATGTGAAATTAAAAATAAAAAAAATTTGGAATTGAGAGATGTGAACTTGAAATTGCTAAAACAAGTCAGAACTGCAAAATGTGAACTCAAAATTGCAAAAAAAAAAAAGGTCAAAATTGCAAGATGTGAACTTAAAATTGCAAAAAAAGTTAGAATTGCGAGATTTCAACTCAAAATTGCAAAAAAATATATAAACTTGCGTAGCTCAGCAAAGGGGGAAATGAGGCAGTAAGGCTTAAATAGGATAGAATCAGCACAGCCAAACATGGTTTGTTATATATGTAGGCAGTTTGTCTTAGAAAACTAGTCTTAAAAAACTAACCTGGACTGAAGGGTAAAGAAATTTAAAATGCTTTTCGAGTAACTCTACTATAAATATATTCATACTCCTCTATGTTTTCATTTAGCGCTTTGAATTAAAGATACAAACACTGCAGAGTAAAGGCTGTGGATCGGAGGAACGTACGATTGATTGTCTGTCCTTTCATTTGGCTCTAAATGTCCGGCGATGAAAGCGGGCGTTAAAGCTCTGGACTGACGCACAGTCGCATGGGAAGCACTGGATGAAGCAGGAATGAGCCAGTGAATGCAGTAAATGAATGGACCCCGCGGGAGAGAGGTGTTTATGGGTGCGGCGTCTCAGACGGAGAGCGACACGAAGCTGTTGTACTGTTGGATGTTGCGTTTGAGGATGTCTGAACACGGTCCCAGCACACGCTCGAAACGCGGCCGATCCAGCTTGACGCATTTGAGCGGCCCGCGGGCGACTACGGTGGCTGCACGGGGTCGGTTCATCAGCAGAGCGATCTCGCCTAGTGAGAGGGAACAAACACAATGCAGAATATTAGTATTACTCATATTGTTATTTGTATTAGTTAATAATCTTTTTTATATACTCAGTTAACTGCACTACATTTTATGGAAGCACATAGTCACCACTTAAGCTCATTGCACACAGATGCCAAAATTTAAGGTGTGTTTTTTTCGGTTTTCTCATACTCTTCATCCTTTCCTATCAAAATGCTTAATTATGGATGCAAAAACGAGAAAAAAAAAAATAAAATAAAAAATCGAACCTGATCCGAATTTTTTGTGATGGACGAAAGTTTCAGTGGCAGTGTGTAAACTCGATTACCAACGTCAGGTCGTATTTATTTTTTAACGTGCAAAAATTTTGGAGGAAAATTTTGTACTCGGTGTGCAATGGCCTTTACTAACAAATAAATTAAAAATTAAAAAATATAACTGAACTGTGAGATATAATAATTCTGAGAATCGTGAAATACAAACTCACAATTATAAAGAAAAAGTTTGAATTGTGAGAAAAGTTTGTAGTTACCTTCGTTACTTTTTATTATAATAAATAAACAATGTCATATCCAATAAGAAAATGTAATTGCACTGACACTATCAGTCAAAATTTTCTGAAGTAAGATTTTTAGCGTTTTTAAAATAAGTCTCTTCTGCTCACCAAGCCTGCATTTATTTGATCCAAAGTACAGCAAAATTGTAAAATATATTTACTACTTAAAATAACTGCTTTCTATTTAAACATAATTTAAAATGTAATTTATTCCTGTGATTAAAGCTGCATTTTCAGCATCATTACTGCAGTCTTCAGTGTCACATGATCCTTCAGAAATCATTCTAATATTCGGATTTACTGCTCAAAAGAACATTATAATGATGTTGAAAACAGCTGATTAGAATTTTTTATTAAATAAACAGCATTTATCCGAAATAGAAATCTTTTGTAACATTAAAAATGTCTTTATCAACACGTTTGATCAATTTAAAGCATCCTTGTTAAATAAAACTGTTTTAAATATTGATTATCATAATAATATATGTTATTTGAGCAGCAAATCAGTATATTAGAATGATTTTTGAAAGATCACGTGAGACTGAAGACTGCAGTAATGATGCTGAAAATACAGCTTTGATCACAGAAATAAATTACATTTTAAAACACATTCAAATAGAAAACAATTATTTTAAATACTAAAAATATTTCAGAATGTTACTGTTTTTGCTGTACTTTGGATCAAATGAATGCAGGCTTGGTGAGCAGAAGATTAAAACTCATACTGTTCAAAAACTTTTGACTGGTATTGTACAAACTCACAATTTCACTTTTTTTCCCTTTCTTTTTTATTTTGTAGAGGAAACAAAAAACAAAACTGTAAGATGTATACTAAAAATTGTGGAGAAAAAAATAAATTATGAGTTTCTCATAATCCTGACTTTTTTTTCTCAGAATTATGAGGAATATATATATATATTTTTTTTTTTATTCCAAGGTGGAAACAGCCTTCAATAATACATCTTCATAAATAACTAATAAGTACCGCATTATAATAAATAAACAATATCATATCCAATAAGAAAAGAATTATTGTATAGGCTGATAGATCATATTCAGATACCTACTATATTTATATATTTTGTTTATTAATATTAAAAAAAGCAATTTTGACTAGTGAGAGTGAGAGAAACATACATAAATATTCATAAATATTAAATTCATAGGCTTGTGTAATTTATTTAATTTAGTTAATATTATTTTTATACTTAATAAACTACACTAGCTGCATTAATTGAATCACATCCAATCAGATCTATTTTGAATTGCACTGACCAACAGATTATATTCACAGACTACATTTGTATATTTTAGATTAAAGGCCATTTCATACAAAAACGTCATTCTGAGCCTAAATTAGTTTCTTTCTTTCATGAAACAAAGAATATGGATGGTGATTTAAGGCAAGACACTGCAGGTGAATAAGTAAAAAAACCAACAACTAATAGTTATGACCTTACTTACTCAGTTAATTGATTACATTGATAATTGCAAACATTTTTTGTATTACAAATTTTCTAAAATGTTAGGTTTAAATATGCAAATGAGCCATTATTTAATGAAATATGCACTAATTTGCATACATTTCTAGTACAAAAATCTAAACACTGGATGAAGTCCATTTCAAAATACTTGTTTAATTTTTTTTTTTTTTTTACATATGTGACCCTGGACCACAAAACCAGTCTTAAGTCACTGGGGTATATTTGTAGCAATGGCCAAAAATACATTGTATGGGTCAAAATTATAGATTTTTCTTTTATGCCAAAAATCATTAGGAAATTAAGTAAAGATCATGTTACATTAAGATTTTTTGTAAAATTCCTACTATAAATATATCAAAATGTAATTGTAAATTTTTTTAAAATTTAACCTTATGACTGGTTTTGTGGTAAAGGGTCATATATTAGAGTCAAATGTTTTACAAAGGGGATCTTCATCACTCCATAATTCAGAAAATAAATTAGGACAGAAAACATGTTTTTTTTTTTTTTTTTTTTTACCGTTTTGGGGGAGTAAAATGTATAAAATCAAGCAAATTCTATCTGAACAAATCCCTCTGTAAAAACCTTCAGGATATAGACAGGAATACAAATGTAAAGTGTGGTGTGTGTAAGTGCTGCTGAAGTGGAGATTTATGGCTCAGTGTAGGAGAAAACACACATTTTGAGAAAACAGCCTTTAAAAATATGTGCTGTAATTGAAATCTATTGACAAAAAGTGCTATAAAAGAAAACACTTAAAAGTGTCTTTTGGGGGGTTTTCTTTCCACTAGTCAAAAAAAAAAAAAAAAAAAACACTTCATGAAACACCAAAAAGCCCAAAAATCTCAAACTTGGTGCTTTTTGCCTGCAGTGTCTCCCCTTAAACTGGAAAACTCACCATCCACTTCTGTATGAAAACGAAAACTCAGACATCCTTCTTTCATTTTTGGGTGAACTATCCCTTTAAGAATGTGCCCTGAAAGCCCAAATTCAACCTGACTTACCAAAGTAGTCTGACGGTCCTAACCGGCCCACCTCTACAAACTCTTCATTCTCTGACCTGCGCTGCAGAACGGCGGCACAGCCCTGAGGAGACAGATGACCTGACTTCAGAAAACTCAACTCTTTCACAAACACTGACCCTCTTTGAGCAGATCTTCAGATAGCGCACCTCTAGGATGATGAAGAACTCGTCTCCTGGTTCTCCCTGAACCACGATCTTCTGTCCGTCCTCAAATGTCACCGGCTCCAGAGCGTCAGCCACGGTCAGACGCTCCCACTTATCCAGAGACTCTGCAATCATCAGAGACAGCAACGATATATACACTGGTGCTCAAAAGTTTAGGATTAATAAGATTTTTTACTGTTTTTTTTTAAAGTCTCATGGTTATTAAAGTTCTATTTATTGAAAACTTATATTATTGCAATTCAAAATAACAGTTTTTTATTTTAATATACTTCAAAATGTAATTTATTTCTGTGATGCAAAGCTGAATTTTCATCAGACATTATTTCAGAAATTATTCTAATATGCTGATTTATTAATAAATATAAAAATGGAAATATATTTTTTTGGATCCCGTGATATTTTTTAGGATTCTTTGATGAATAATTTTTTTAAAAGAATCAGTTAAATTAAATTAGATTTTTTTCCCAACAATAGAAGTCTTTGCTAACACTTTTTATCAATTGAACACATCCTTGCTGAATAAAAGTATTCATTTATTTCAAAGAGAGAAAGAAAGAAAAAAATGACTGACCCCAAACTTTGAACGAGGTTTGTTTATTGTTACAAAAGTTTTCTATTTTGAATAAATGCTGTTCTTTTTAACCTTTTAATCATCAAAGAATGCTGAAAAAACTATCACGGGTTCCAAAAGAAAAATATTAAGCAGCACAACTGTTTCCAACACTGATAATAAATCAGTATATTAGAATGACTCCTAAAGAATAATGTGACATTGAATACTAGAGTAATGATGCTGAAAATTCAGCTTTACATCACAGGAATCAATTATCAGGAATAAAAAAAAACAACACTTTTTAAAATTATATTAACATTTCACAATATTTCATTTTTTTCTATATTTTTAATCAAATAAACACCGTCTTGATGAGTAGAAAAGTCTGCTTGAAAAGCATTAAATATCTTGCTGATCCCAAACTTTTGAGCAGCAATGTGTTTGTAGTTATATAATTTAATAAATAAACAACAAATCAAGACTTACCTAAAATAGAAACTTTGCTCAAGAACTCCTCGTACATCTTCCTCTTCCTCAAAGTGCTTCCCTGTGATCAAACACAAGACAGACGTGGGTCAAAGACGTCTAAGAAATTTACAAAAGTGATTTTATGTCCACAGGAAGCACATTAAATGTAAGGAAAGTGTCTACTTTTAAGGTTTCAAAAAAGTGTTTAGAGAATAAAATGTCAAAATTTGGTTGAAATAATGTTAGATTGAAATTCAGTGTAACACAATATTTATGTAAAAATTCAAACAACATGCTTATTCTGACTTGTACAAATTAAATATATAAAAGAATAAGGGAGCATATTACATTTTATCGTGTTTTAAATGAATAAAACAATTCTTACTGACAAATAGGCAAAACCTTGGATAGTGGCACATTTAAAAAATGTAGAATTACAACTAATTTGTATTTGGGGTGAAAGTAATTCATCTTTTAAAGGTGCCATAGAATGGAAAACTGTATTTGCCTTGGCATAGTTGAATAATAACAGTTCTGTACATTGCCATGACATACCATGAGTCTCAAACACCATCGTTTCCTCTTTATATAAATCTGGTGTTTGCTCCCTTGTTGGGCTTACCTAGACCAGTCCTCTGAGCTCTGTTATATCCTCTCATTTACCTGTGCCTGCAAAGGTCAGTTCAAATGTGGCAATCGCAAATCAAAAGTAAAATGATCGTGCATTCAGTTTAAATGACCCACATATTAATAGCACCTCTGGATCTGTGATTAAATAGATATTTTCCTCCATGTGCGAGCTATTGAAATGAGCCGCTCTGTGAAACAGCCAATCAGAGCAGAGCTCATCATTAATATTCATGAACCTTCCAAATAAGGCAATAACAGACCGTTTAATTCTAGGGACAAATCCCTAGAATGTTTGCCCTTTCCTATGCCATATACCTTCTATGTAGATATCAGAGAACAATTTAAAATATTGTATCAATGCATTCTATGGCACCTTTAACATGTCCTAAATTGATTTTTCTTGTAAATATGCCTGACAAGATTGTTACACTGAATGACATTTTAGTGGGTGTCTTCTGTAAATTAGGGAAAAATGTATATTTATTTTTTTGCTCAGAAAAACAAAAAAAATGCAATTAAATTAAACAGAAAACTTTTATCTATTTTTTTTAGAAAAACAAAAATGTAAAACAGCATTACACTTATCGTTTTAACGCTTAAACCCTTTTTTTGTCTTTGACCCGTGTATGTTTTGTTGTATAGTTGCGTCTGGTTTAAGTGTATTTATAAAACGGTTAGTTCCATTCCTCAATTCTGATTGGTCAGCAGCTGTGTCGTATTCATGATACGGCACTGCTATGACCGCTTCACTCAACGGTTTTGTGTATCATTGAACCTACTTAGCAACCACCCTTAGCAACGTAAACAAAGCTTGAGCAGTTAGGGACTACTTTTTACAGCGGAAGGCAGTTAATGATTTTACTTTATGAAAACGTACAACCTAATATATATAAATTAATATATATTTTTGATATTAATATTTTTATTGTGTGGTAACCGTTTTATAAAAGCAATAAGGTACTTGAGGCCGTGCTGTATCATGAATAAATCACGGCTGAAGGGCGTTGTTAGGCACGACGCGAAGCCTCTCGTACCTTATTGCTTAATTATTCCATGGAATGTCTGGATACTGGATTCTGATTGGCTGGCAGGTGTGCAGTAAAACCGTTCAATGCACAGGTAGTTCCAAGTCAGTTTAATCACTGTTCTATATTAATGCGCTGCTTTAATTGATGCACGCAAATGCACAGAGAGAGAGCAAGAGGTCGGAGATTGCATTGCGCTTCTCTCGGTCGACTGATTGATAATTCACTGAAACAAATGCTATATTTCATTCGAATAAATGTGATTTTACCGCACTATTTCATCTATGTGTCTTATTTGAAGCAGACAGAATGCTAGAGCTGCGTGTCATAACTGACGAAAATAACCGTGTTTTTTACCCATTCGGTCAAATTTTGCGCTGCAAAGAGCAATACTTGTCTATAACTTGGCAAATGACCATGGAATAAGCGGGATAATCAAATAATCAAATGATTTAAAATGCACTTCGCGGAGGCAACCACCGTTGATTATCCCTTAAATATGTGTGAAGGTCAGCTGTACCATCAGTATTCTCCTGTAGCTGTCTCTGTCGATGCCCCAGAGCTTGACGTTGGTCTTGGCTCTGACGGTGGCGGCTCTCGGGGTTCCGTAGATCAGAGCCAGCTCTCCAAAGCTGCCGCCTTCACCGATGCTGGTCACCCACTCGCTGTTCACATACACCTGTGAGCAAACACACTCATAACCAGCCATACTTGCGTGATGTGCTCCGGATATCAATTGAGAACAAACCCAGGGTGGAACTTTAAATTTGAAATGAATCTTAAACTGCAGTGTTTCGTTGTAACTTACATCCATTTCACCCTGATCAATGACATAGAAGTTATCTCCCTCATCACCTACAAACAAGTGTGAAACAAAAGGTGAAGGTTAATAAATGTATAAATAAGATCAACCTGATTCCTCATAAGTGTTCTCAAAGCTCTACCTTGCTGGATGACAATCTCTCCTGCGATGTAGGTGCATGGAAACATTGCGTCAAATATGTCACTGCAGGGTCAAACAGCAGACAAAGTTGATAAATAAATCATTTGATATTTCTCTTACATCACCACACTTCTCTAGCTGATAGATTGCATTCAGAATTGCAAAAAAAAAGGGTTCCGAAATGTTATGTTTGATATGCAAATAAGTTATTATTTTATACAATGTGCAATAATTTGCAAAAATATCCAGAAGATAAAACTAAACATAGGATAAAACCAGGTTCAAATTTCTTGTTTGATTTGGCTGACCCTGGAGCACAAAAACCAGTCATTAGTAGCATGGGTATATTTGTAGCAAAAGCCAAAAATACATTGTATGGGTCAAAATTATCAATTTTTCTTTTATGCCAAAAATCATTAGGATATTAAGATCATGTTCCATAAAGTTGTTTTGTAAATTTCCTACCATAACTTAATTTTTGATAAGAACTTCATTTGGACAACCTTAAAGGCTATTTTCTCAATTTGATAAAAAAAAAAAAATCAGCTTTGCATCACAGGAATAAATTATATTTTAAAATATATTAATATAAAACACCATTATTTGAAACTGTAATAATATTTCACAATATTACATTTTTTTTGCATTTTTAAAGTGATGATGTGAAGTAAATGCAGCCTTGATGAGCATAAGAATTAATTAAAAATCTTACTGATCCTAAACTTTTAAGCAGTGGTGATAAAATAGTGCAATAAAATAAACACTTAAAAGGCTTTTCACTAGATTGAAAACAATCTGATCAAAACTGACCAGTGTATGAAAAAAAAGTAGTAAATGAACCACAAAGTCACCTTCTTTCGTTGTCGTCCAGATGTGAGAAGAGCACGTTCTTTTCGATGGCTTTGGCGAGAGCAGCCATGGTCTTGTAGTCTTTAGGAATGACCTTCACACAGGACACAACACACGACTGATTCAGCAACAGAGTCTGACTCTTTAGACACTACAGCAATCTGACAAATACAGACCTTCCTGACGTAGGAGGCGGCGTCCTCCTCGGTGTAGACCTCAGCGCTGATGGCTCCTCTCCGTCTGCGGCCCTTCACCACGGGGTTCATGGGAGGAGACACCTCATCTTCACGAGAGTCTGAGCGAGAGCTGGCTTTCTGCTGGTTCAGGAGCTGCTTGGCTTCCTCCTGTGCATCAAAAAGAATGTTTGTTCATTTTGAGAATCATTTTAATAGGAGGAGGGATTTTGGTTGGATCTGAAGTTGCGATGAAATAAAAGTAGCAAGAGATCTGGATTGTCATGCACATCCAGATGAAATGGATTATCTTTTGGACAAAAAGGTGAATGTGAGCTTGCAGTGGATTGAAACAAAGGGACCGAATTTTACTTGACTAAATGACTGGAAATTTCAGTTAAGAAAATTTACGAGGTAAAAATTAAATCATTAAAATGCAAAGATAAATTGTTCAAAGTAAGTTCTATAACATGTTTTTATAAAATAAATATGGTGAATTTTCATTTCAAATTGACATTCTGAAAACACATCCTGCTAAATTAAAAAATAAATAAATAAACTTTAGATTTTATATATTATATTTTAAATATTTTTGGTTAGCATTTTATTTGCCATTTTATTTGAATTAAGGGCAATTATCATTAAAATTAAAACATTTTTGTTAATTGAAATAAAGATCAAATAAAAAAAAAAATAGATAATTTAATTTAATTAATGATTTAAAACTTAAGTAAAATATCTATTTCAGGCTTTTTTGTTTAATTTACTGTGGGTTGAAACACTAAAACTGCTACCTGGAAAATGGAAACCAAAAACTGAGATAAAATTAAATGAAACCTAAATTGTAATATTAAAAGAAAATAAATTTTAAAAAGACAAAAGCACATAAAAATACTAAATATTAAACTAATATTAAATATACGAGACAAAAGTTTTTTTAACAGTAAGATTTTTAATGTTTTTTAAAAGAAGACTCTTTTCCTCATCAAAAAAATATTTTTATTACTGTTTTTCTGAAAATCTTTTTGGTTAGCATTTTATCTGCCATTTTTATTTTTTATTGAATTAAGGTTAACGTCAGGGTTATTATCATTAACAAAAAAAAAAAAAAAAAAAAAAAAAGTTAATTGAAATTAAGCTGAAATTTAAAAAATATTATTTTATTTAATTAATAATTTGAAAACCTAAGTAAAATATCTATTTTAGGCTTTTTTGTTTACTGTAATTTACTGTAGGTTGAAACACTAAAACTACTACCTGGAAATAAATGAAAACCATAACATTAAATTAACCAAATTACTAAATTGTAATATTAAAAGAAAATAAAATTAAAAAAGACAAAAGCATATAAAAATACTAAATATTAAACTAAAATTAAATATCCACTGCCAGACAAATGTTTTTAATGTTTTTTAAAAGAAGTCTCTTCTGCTCATCAAACCTGCGTTTATTTTGTACATCATTTAAAATTTTGAAATATTTTTATTATAGATTTTTATTTGAATATATGTAATTTATTTCCGAGATCAAAGCTGATTTTTCAGCATCATTACTCCAATAAGTTAGAAATCATTCTAATATACTGATTTATTGTTTAAGAAACACTTTTCTTTTTTATATATAATGTCTTCTGAACTTCTATTCAAAGAAACCTGAAACAATTATACTATATTTAGCTTTGAAATCACACATTATCACATTAAACATATTCAGAAAGACAACAGTTATTTTAAATTGTAAAAATTTACACTACTACTTTGACTGGTAGTATAAATTAAACTAAATGAAATATATACAAATAAAAGCTAATTAAAAATAATATAATAGTACAGAAATAACAATATTTTATTAAATTATTAAATAATCATTTGACAAAATCCTTGAGCAAAAAAATGCATATTTGTACATATGCATTTTTTTCCACTTACAATTATTATTATTAATTAATTTGAACTAATCGGTGAACATGGGTGTCTTTGATCATATCACTGCAGCAACTAGTTTATAAAAACAAAAAGACACATGTGGTCATCTCCAGTTGTTTAAAACCTTATTTAAGCAAAGTGATGTCAGCGAAGGTATGATTGAGTCATAATTACACACAAATAAGTGCAAACCTTCTCCAGGCGTTCGAAGAATTCTCTGAGGAAGGCCATGGGTCTGTCGGGTCGTGAGGTGCAGAGCTGGACGATGCAGTCCTTCAGCAGCTGCTGGATGTTGTGCTTCTGCACGTAGAACTCACATTCCCTCAGACTCTTCTCCTCCTCGCTGCTCGCGCTGCCTGACGCCATGCTGACCGCTGGAGCTGACCTTTGACCTGCAGCAGCGCACAAATACAAATCAATGCCTTGCAATTACAATAAGTGACACGCGGACGACTCAGCAAGATGACGATCAAATAAAACCAGTGTCAATATTTATGGCTGAGATGTACTGAGAGCATACCCAAATAAATAAATACAATACCAGTCAAAAGTTTTTGAACAGTAAGAACTTTAATTTAAAAATGCCTGCATTTATTTGTTCTAAAGTTCAGCAAAAAACAGTAAAATTCTGAAATATTTTTACTATTTAAAATAACTGCTTTCTATTTGAATATATTTTCAAATGTAATTTATTTTTGCGATTAAACCTGGATTTTTAGCATCATTACTGCAGTCTTCAGCGTCACATGATCCTTCAGAAATATTTCTAATATGCTGATTTGCTGCTCAAGAAACATTTTTTTATTATAATTAGTATCAATATTTAAGAGTATATTTTTACAGGATTCTTTAGTGAATATTTTTTTTTTCTTTAACAAGGATGCTTTAAAATCAAAAGTGATGATAAAGACATTTATAATGTTACAAAAGATTTTTATTTCATGTAAATGTTTTTCTTCCGAACTTTCTATTCTTCAAAGAAACCAGAAAAAAATCTACTCAGCTGTTTTCAACATAATAATAATATTAGAATGATTTCTGAAAGATCATGTGACACTGAAGACTGTAGTAATGATGCAGAAAATTCAGCTTTGATCACAGAAAAAAATTAAATTTTAAAATTCAAATAGAACAGTAAAAATATTTCAGAATTGTACTGTTTTTGCTGTGCTTTGGATCATACAAATGCAGGTTGGTGAGCAGAAAAGACTGTAAAAATCTTACTGTTCAAAAACTTTTGACTGGCAGTGTATATCAGGAAAGGATTTAATAAATCAAGCAATTTATTGACTTAATAAATGAAAACAGAAATTATCTAAACATAAGGGTTCTGAAATGTATTTATTTCTTTAAAATGAAAAATTAAATATAACAGTGGACAAAATTTGCTAATGTTGAGTTCAACATTTAGTAATATATTAATAAAATTAAAAGTTGTATCTGTTAACAACAGTTAATGCAATGAGAACATGAACATTTTTATTAACTAACATTAACAAAGGTTAATAACAACATTAATAAATGATGATTTTAACAGCAATAAACTTATTAAATTAATAATTTAACATTTGCTTTAAATTGAAATGTTACAATTAAAATCTGAGGGTGTAAAAAAAATCTAAATATTGAGAAAATCGCCTTTAAAGTTGTCCAAATCAAGTTCTTAGCAATGCATATTACTAATCAAAAAATAAGTTTTAATATATATACGTATGGAAATATTATAAATATCTTAATGGAACATGATTTTAATATCCTAATGATTTTTGGCATAAAAGAAAAATGGATCATTTTTGCCTATTGCTACAAATATACTCGTTTTGTGGTCCAGGGTCACATATATGCATCTAACGGCAGGAAATACAGTTAAAATAATCCTATCTTGAGCCATAATAATGTAATTCTGACTTATTTATATGAAGTTTAATGTACTTTATGTGATTCTGTACAATCCTGTGCATGCTGCAGAATCAATGCACAAACACAAATGCACACAAAGTGACTAAAATTCACCAAAATATGATTAATGGCTGCATATGATAATAAACACATTTAAAACACAGAGAAGATTTAATGTTCTGTCCAAACGAGATTCCCTTCGAGGACAGGAACAGGATTACAGCATCATTTTAGTAATGAGATTGATGACAGAAATAATCTGGAGATTATCTGTGTTTCAACACACCTGGACACTTTGATCCACTGCATGAAGTGCTTTGATTATTTACAGAAATACAATTTTATGCTGCAGATTGATTATTATTGTTAATATTATGTGTACATAAAATCATTTTCCACTTCTAACAGCATTAGGCAAAATATTAGTATATATAGAATGAAGTTTAAAGCACATGATCTTAATTTAGATCCATTTTATAACAGCAAAACAATGTAAACATCAAATGCTAATGTATATGAAATATCATTTTTATAAACACACATCCAACCGCAGCTCAAAATGTCAAAATATCACACCGAATGATCTACAATCTACTCGAAACCTCAAAGGCAACGTTAAAACGTAAAACACTTCACATATAAAAGCTTAGAGAGTTGTTTGATAATAATATGGTTTATGTGTCTCGAATAGGCCGCTGAGTGGTCGCCATCTTTATCTGTATCAAAACAAATGACATTTCCAGCGTTTCCCGCTCATCACGGATGTTTAGCGCTACAACTACTGCACAAAACACGACATGTTCGTTACCGTTATTCCTTACCGAGCCTTTCGAACGCCTGACTCGGTTTCTGCGCTATTCCGTTATTCAGAGGCGGCACAGCAGCTCTTTATTCTCCTCAGGCGTTTGGCCGTCTGCCCACCGGAAACGGTTAAACACCAATCAAAGTCTGCCATTGACGTCAATGCGCCTCGCTCTCACATGGAAACTGTCACCCTTGGCAACATTAAAGAGAAAGTAGCACGAGTTAAACTGGGTACCCAGACTCAGCTTACCTTTTAAAAATCTTGAT